>NC_056739.1:115272561-115414943 GCF_019279795.1 Protopterus annectens
TATATATAAGTATCTAAAGTGAGGTTACATATATAAGTATCTAAAGTGAGGTTACATATATAAGTATCTAAAGTGAGGTTATATATATAAGTATCTAAAGTGAGGTTACATATATAAGTATCTAAAGTGAGGTTACATATATAAGTAAAGTGAGGTTACATATATAAGTATCTAAAGTGAGGTTATATATATAAGTATCTAAAGTGAGGTTATATATATAAGTATCTAAAGTGAGGTTACATATATAAGTATCTAAAGTGAGGTTACATATATAAGTAAAGTGAGGTTACATATATAAGTATCTAAAGTGAGGTTATATATATAAGTATCTAAAGTGAGGTTACATATATAAGTAAAGTGAGGTTACATATATAAGTATCTAAAGTGAGGTTACATATATAAGTATCTAAAGTGAGGTTATATATATAAGTATCTAAAGTGAGGTTACATATATAAGTATCTAAAGTGAGGTTACATATATAAGTAAAGTGAGGTTACATATATAAGTATCTAAAGTGAGGTTATATATATAAGTATCTAAAGTGAGGTTACATATATAAGTATCTAAAGTGAGGTTACGTATATAAGTATCTAAAGTGAGGTTACATATATAAGTATCTAAAGTGAGGTTACATATATAAGTATCTAAAGTGAGGTTACATATATAAGTATCTAAAGTGAGGTTACATATATAAGTATGTAAAGTGAGGTTATATATATAGTTCATCTGTGGGAGTTTTAAGGAAGATATTAGATAATGGGTAAGGGAAAGGCATTAGAGTATGTCAGCCAGGTGCTAGGCAGCTGCATGCCCAAGAGGTTTTTAGGTGGGAACTGAGCTGTTTCTTGAAGGTGGTCTTGTTAGATTGAACCCTGATTTCACGTGGTAGGGAGTTCCAGGTCTTGGTAATGTTACTAGAATAAAGAGAGTCACCACAGCTGTAATGGCTTTTGGAGATTGCAATTAGAGCCTTGTTAGTGGATCTTAGTTCTCTGTTATTGGAGTAGAGGGTGATCAGGTCTTGTAAGGCAGGAGTTTTGTTGGGATGCTACAGTATTTGGGGGTGATTAGGTCCTGTAAGGCTGGAGTTTTGTTGGGATGGTACAGTATTTGGGGGTGATCAGATCCTGTAAGGCTGGAGTTTTGTCAGGATGGTACAGTATTTGGGGGTGATCAGTTCCTGTAAGGCAGGAGTTTTGTTGGGAAGGTACAGTATTTGGGGGTGATGAGGTCCTGTAAAGCTGGAGTTTTGTTTTGATGCTACAGTATTTGGGGGTGATCAGGTCCTGTAAGGCAGGAATTTTGTTGGGATGATACAGTATTTGGGGGTGATCAGGTCCTGTAAGGCTGGAGTTTTGTTGGGATGGAACAGTATTTTGGGGTAATCGGGTCCTGAAAAGCTGGAGTTTTGTCAGGATGGTACAGTATTTAAGGGTGATCAGATCCTGTAAGGCTGGAGTTTTGTCGGGATGGTACAGTATTTGGGGTGATCAGGTCCTGTAATGCTGGAGTTTTGTTGGGATGGTACAATGTTTGGGGGTGATCAGGTCCTGTAAGGCTAGAGTTTTGTTGGGATGGTACAGTATTTGAGGGTGATCAGGTCATGTAAGGCTAGAGGTTTTTTTGGATGGTACAGTATTTGGGGGTGATCGGGTCCTGTAAGGGAGGAGTTTTTTTGGGATGGTACAGTATTTTGGGGGTGATCAGGTCCTGTAAGGCTGGAGATTTGTTGGCATGGTACAGTATTTGGGGGTGAAGAAGTCCTGTAAGACTGGAGTTTTGTCGGGATGGTACAGTATTTGGGGGTGATCAGGTGTTGTAAGGCTGAAGTTTTGTTAGGTTGGTACAGTATTTGGTGAGCTAGAATAAGTTGGTTAAGGGTTAAGGTGTTTGGGAGTTCCAGCCAGGAAAGTTGTTTTAGGGCTTGACAGTGATGAATCTAATAGGAGGAGTTTGTGGCAAATTTTGCTATTTTATTTGTAGCATGCAAATAGTTTGTTTAAATCACTCTTGTTTTGATTAACTAGGACAGAACAGGCATACACTAAAGTTGAGAGAAGATGTGTATGAGCTAGGATGAATTAACTGTTACGAGTTAGGATGTTTTTACATCTGTAGAGAGTACCTAGTTTTTTTACGGACTTTGCTCATTGTTTGAGCTATATGTTTATCAAATTTCATATGGTGGTCAGTGATGACCACTAGTAATTTGGTTTGTGTGACAGGGGAGATAGGGGTATTATCTGAAGCAAAAATACTGAATGGGGGAATAGGTACCATTGCTTTGGAGGGATGGAAGAGTATAAGTTGGGTCTTTTTAGGATTTAGTATTGGCTGTGTGTTTGACTGCCAGGTTTTGATGGATGTAAAGGCCTCTTGGGTCTGGTCTTGCTTTGTAGTTGTTGGAGGGTGGGGGCAGAGCAGATTAAGGTGGATATGTCAGCATATCGAACCAAGTTTGTTAGAGGGGGTGGCTTTGTGAAGGTTATTTGTGAATATAGTAAAAAGTAGGGATCCTAGAATTGATCCTTGGGGTACTCCTAGTTTCACAGGAAGAAGTGGGGAAAAGGAGTCTTTCCATTGAACATCTTGTTGGCGCTGGGACAGGTAGTCTTGAAACCATAATAGTGTGGGGGTAGATAGTTTTAACTCAGAGGGTGTTGTTAGCAGGTTTGTATGAGAGACTGTATCAAATGCTTTTGATAGGACAAGTAATACTGCAGAAACTAGTTGGCCATTGTTGCGTTGCATATTTAGTAGGTTACTAAATTGGATGAGTGCAGTGGTAGTACTATGGTTGGGCCGGAATCCACGTTGGGTTTCAGAAAGAAGATTGTTGGCAAGGAGATGTGTTAAGACCTGGGTGTGGATACATTTCTCAAGTATTTTTGCCAGAGGGGATAGTATAGCTATAGGGCGATAGTTAGTTAGGTGAGTGGAAATGCCACATTTATGTATTGGTATAATGTGGAAGATTTTCCAGAGAAGTAGCACCTTCTGTTCAGAGATTGATCTGTTAATGATTATTGAGATTGGGTAGGAAATTACTTTGGCAGCTATTTGAAGGAATTTGGCACATAGTTTATTTGCATCTAGGGTGGTGGATTTAAGATTGGTTAGGTGTCTGTAGATGGTATTAGTTGGCACTGATTGAAGGATGAAGGAGTTTGGGTTATTTGATAGGTTATGTGGTACAGTGGGGATTGAGGAGGGTGGGTCTATTGACAGTTTTGGTATGTAATTGGTAAAGAACTCATTGAATTTGGTTGCTGTGTTTACGGAGGTGGTATCTATGTTTGGATAAGGAGTCTGTGATTTGCCTGGTTGTAGAATATTGCTTATAGTGGCTCAGAACTTTTGTGTATTGGTATTGTGCTTAGATTGAATTTCATACAGTATTTATTTTTGTCGACTTTGATTTGTTTTTTTTTACTGTATATCTCAGTTCTTCACATCCAGATCTAGTGAGGTCATTGTTCCCCTGTACTCTTCACTTATCAGACCAATGATCGAGTACAATGCCCCATTCGGGATGTATCTCACCCGACATCTGCAGCAATTGGAGAGACCCCAAAAGTTCCTCACCAAAAGGATAAAGGGACTCCAAAATCTGTCATATGCTGCCAGATTGAAGAAACTCCAGCTCTACTCAGTCGCATACCGTCTGCTCAGAGGTGACATGTGCCTGACATACAAGGCCATGTCCAACCCGGAATTAATGGACATGCTCCACCTCAAAAAATCCAAATCCACCAAAACCACTAGAGCAAGCGACTTAAACCTTAGCACGGATATAAATAGGACGTGCTGGAGGGATAGATTTATCACTCAGAGACTCCCTATGCTGTGGAATAAAATCCCGGTCCATGTGAGGCAGAGCACCTCGCTGACTCTGTTCAAGAGAAATCTAGACCTGTGGATGGGAGATCGTAGGTTTACCCCGGGAATCATCTCTGTGTCACTGCTGGACAGAGGCACAACAAACTAATGGGCACAGTATTTTTTCATATAAGGGGTGGCGTAAGCCACAAAAATTTGGGCTAGGCTTATAAATGCCTTAGGGCAGATAGCCTAGTATAAACCTATGAACCTATGAACCTATGAACCTAAGAATGTTAACCTATCAGGAATAGTTTTGTTTTTGCATCAGATGTCCCATGCTTTGTCCCTTTGTCTCATAAGTTGTCTAGTGTTCTTGGTAAGCCATGGGGAATAGATGGTTTTAGTGTGACTTTATCTTGGGGGGGGGCAACTTGGTTGAGAATGCTTAAGAAGATAGAGCTGAAGTACTCAACTGCTTTGTCTAAAGGAAGTGTTAAAAGGGGAGACCAGTTAAAGTGGTTAAGGGCTGTATTAAGGTCATCAGCCTTGAAGTTTTTTGTGTATCTTATGAGTTTAAGGGAGGTAGTTTTAGTCAGATTAATTTGGTCTCTGATGAAAAAGTTGGGAGGTGGTCACTTAGAGTGTTAGGTAGTGTTCCAAAGTTTTGAGCTGTAGTTGGGCAATTGGTCAGAATCCAGTCTAGAATTGCTTCTTTTTTTGAAGTTTTGTCTGTTCTAGTAGGGGTTTGTATAAGTTGTGAGAAATTGTAAAGATTAATATGAGTTGAGGGCTGGGGTGAGTTAAGTGAGGTCCAGTCAATATTGAAGTCACCTAGTATAACTGATATGCGCAGTGCAGATTGCATTTCTCGTGCCACTCTTGAGATACTCATATGTAGCACAGAGGGGCCAGCTCTATACTGTACAGCTGCACTGTACACCACATCAGTAGCACAGCACCCAAGGATTCAAAAGTGTACTTGACACTTGTGTTGGGATAGTCTTACTACTATGGTGCTTGCCTTTGCACATTAGCAACTACCAGTAAACCTTTATTCCTGTGCAATATTCTGTGCACAATGTTTACCTTGTCTTTTTATGTATACAGGGCATGCATGCTACTGCGCCAGCCTAGTAACCTGGTAATGATCTGCATAAGCTGCACAAGTGTACAACAGTTTGGTAACATGCTGTATGAGTTACACTTGTGAACAGTGCATGCACACTGCATTCAGCCTTGTAATCTGTTTTTCAACTACACATGTGCAGTGCATATGCACAGCATGCAGCCTTGTAACATACTGTATAAGCTACATGTGTGCAGTGCATATACACAGCATGCAGCCTTGTAATTTGCTATATAAGCTAGACATATAAACAGAGCATAGACACAGCATCCCATCTGGTAACATGTTGTATAAGCTACACGTGTATACTGCTCATAAAACGTATGCAGCCTGGTAATATGCTATATAAGCTACACGTGTGCAGTACATATACACAGCATGCAGCTTTGTAGCATGCTCTATAAGTTACATGTGTGCAGTGCATATACACAGCATGCAGCTTTGCAACATGCTGAATAAGCTACATGTGTGCAGTACATATACACAGCATGCAGCCTTGTAACATGATGTATAAGCTACATGTGTACAGTGCATATACACAGCATGCATCCTTATAACATGATGTATAAGCTACACATGTGAAGTGCATATACACAGCATGCATCCTTATAACATGATGTATAAGCTACACATGTGAAGTGCATATACACAGTATGCATCCTTATAACATGATGTATAAGCTACACATGTGAAGTGCATATACACAGCATGCAGACTTGTAACATGCTGTATAAGCAACACACTTGTGCAGTGCATATTCACAGCATACTGCTTAGAAACAATCTGTATAAATGATGTGTGTGCAGTACATGTACATAGCATGCAGACTGGTAACATGCTGTATGAAGCTACATGTGTGTATAGTGCATATACATAGTTTGCAGCCTTGTAATGTGCTGTATAAGCTACATGTGTGTGTAATGCATAGACACATCATGCAGCTTGGTAATATACTGAATAAGCTATATATGAGTACAGTACATGTAAACAGCATACAGCTTGATACCACACTGTATAAACTGCATGTATACAGTACGTATACCCAGTATGCAGCCTAGTAATGTGTTGTATAAGTTACAGATGTGTGCAACACATGTACATAGCATGCAGACTGGTAACATGTTGTATGAAGCTACATGTGTGTATACTGCATATACATAATATGCAGCCTGGTAAGCTACATGTGTCCAGTGCAGATACACTGTATGCAGCCTGCTAAAATGCTGTATAAGCTACAGATGTGTGAAATACATACACACAGCATGCAGACTGGAAACATGGTGTATGAAGTTACATATGTGTATAGTGCATATACATAGTACGCAGCCTGGAAGTTACACGTGTGTGGTGCAGGTACACTGTATGCAGCCTATTAAAATGCTGTATAAGCTACAGATGTGTGTAGTGCATATACACAGCAAACAGCCTGGTAATGATCTGTAACAGCAGCTGGCTTTATGAATCTCTTGTTTATATATTATATAACCCAGTAACTCTGTGAAGGGATTACTATGTACACTGCTTAGTATGACAAGGGATTATGTCTGACAGTCACGAGCAGCAAGAGTTATTATCCATGCTGTGCAACACAGAATGCCCTCTGCTGAATCCATATAGCTAGTGAAGTCTGCACAATGCAGTTAGGAATCTAACCATAACTTTTTATTGTATTTTGATAAAAAGGTGTTCATTATCAGCATTCTTCAGTGTCTTTTTCTGTAGACCACAATAGAAGGAATACATTTCTTAGTACTGCCTGTCCATCCTTTATGATATCAAAGACAACATAGATAACCACAGCTCTGTGACACAGAGGGATAAAGCCCTGACCTCAAAGACAACATAGATAACCCCAGCTCTGTGACACAGAGGGATAAAGCCATGACCTCAAATACAACATAGATAACCCCAGCTCTGTGACACAGAGGGATAAAGCCCTGACCTCAAAGACAACATAGATAACCCCAACTCTGTGACACAGAGGGATAAAGCCCTGACCTCAAAGACAACATAGATAACCCCAGCTCTGTGAGACAGAGGGATAAAGCCCTGACCATGACCTAGACAAACCAAGTGCTGACTAGCAGCTTGAGTGCTGGAAGAGATAGGTGGGGGGGGGATGGATGTGAGCAATCAGCTCACCCATTCTTGGGGGGTAGGGGTTCATAGGTAGGTACTAGGCTATTAGCCCTAGGGCCTATATAAGCCTAGCCAAAAAGGTACCCTGGCTTTCGTCACCCAAGAAAATTATTTTCCTGTGCCCCTGTTGAGCAGAGCCACAGAAGTGATCCCTGGGGTGAATTTCCTATTTCCCATCCAATCATCAAGATTTTTCTTGAAGAGTGCTAATGTGGAGCTCTGTTTGACATAGATAGGTAGTCTGTTCCAGAGTATGGGAAGTCTCTGGGACAGGAATCTATCCCTCCAGCATGTTCTGTTTATTGTGGTGACAAGGTTTAGGTCCCCAGAGCATGAAGCTTGGAGGAATTGGGATTTCTTTAAGTGGAGCATGTCCAACAGCTCTAGGTTTGACGTAGCTTTGTATGTTAGCAGAGATCGCCTCTGAGTAGGCGATATGTGACGGAGTAAAGCTGGAGTTTTTTGAGACAGTCTGCGGACAGCATCTGTTTGAGGCCAGTACTCCTCTTTGTGAGGTATTTCAGTGGCCTTTCCAGTTGTTGTAGATGTCTTTTGAGGTACATACCAAAAGGGGCACTGTACTCTATAATGGGTCTAATAAGTGATGAGCAGAGGGGAACAATGACCTCTTTTTCTCTGGATGAGAAACCTTTTGTGATGAGGTGAGCCACATAGAAAGATTCCCTGACCACTGTGGTGATGTGATTATCAAAGGAGAGACTACTGCCCATCTGTGTCCCAAGGTCTCTTATCACACTTTCGGCATTAAGTAGACTACCACCTATGTGGTAGTTCATGGGTACAGAGTTTTTACCAAAGGGGATGACAATACACTTTTTGGCATTGAGCTTCAGGCCATGGCTTTGACACCAGGCATCTGTCTCAGTGAGGCCCTTTTGTAGTATGTCCACATTGTTAGGAGTTTCGATTATGGCTCCTAGTTTGCAGTCATCTGCAAAATTTGTTAGCCAAAGACCTTCTGTGCTAGTGTGCACTTCAGAGAAGTAGATACCAAACAGGAGAGGACCCAGGACTGTGGTACTCCACTTGTCACTGGTCTGAAGTCGGATTTGAAGTCTGCTACTTTCTCAGTGTGGGTTCTGTCCATGAGCCAGTTGGCAAACCATCTTGTGAAATAGGGATTTATACCTAGTTTAGTGAGATTATCTATAATTCCAGAGGCGGGAATGGTGTCGAAAGCCTTGGCGAGATCTAGATAAGCTGTGTGAACCACCTTACCCTCATCTATGGCTTTGGTGACTGCTTCAAAGAAGTCAACCAGGTTTAGGAGACATGATCTGCCTTTTACAAACCCGAACTGGGTAGGGTCCAGAGTTTGGAGATTACCAATGTCTTTGTTTATGAGTTCCATTATGATATGTTCCATGGCCTTGCAGACCAGGCTCATCAGGCTAATGAGGAGGTAGTTCCCGGGGTCAGTCATGGCTCCTCCTTTGTGGAGTGGGATAACCGTCGCGGTGCACCATTCAGTGGGCACAAAGCCTGAGGTGAGGCTATGACTGAACATGGTACTAAGGTAGGGTGCCAGTTCATTCTGTAGTTCATGTAGAACACAGCCTGGGATATTGTCAGGTCCCATGGATGCTGTGTTCTTGGCTTTGGAGAGTGTGTTTTTTACCTGTGCAGCCATGATTACAGGAACTTTGCATTCTTCCAGTATAGAGATGGGCCCTATAGGGGGTGATGGTTAGCTGGTCATTGCCAAGTAGGAGGAGGCTTACAAGGGAATAAAAACATCCAGGACTGAGGCTATAGGTTTGGTGCTACCAAGTTGGTGATGTTAACTCCCAGATGCATGTGGTTGGTAACATACAGATGCATGGTAGAAGTACTATAAGCCCCCATGGTTACATAGGTGTTCATTTCAGCAACCAAATGTGGTGCTACAGCCTGATAAAATCCCCTGATTGTTACCACAAACAGGTGCCATTAAAGGTAAAAATCACCTCTGTTGCTGTTCCAGTCACCCCTTAGTCTAACACTGGAGACTCCTCAAGAGGTGGAAGAATAAAGAAACTCAAGAATTATAGGAGTGCGGTGATGGTCATCAGACATAGAAGCAAAAGGACGTGGAAAATGGTACAGATCCTGCCTGCTTCAAAGTCGCAATCCATGTACTGATCTTGTTTCCCTGAACACTAGGAATATTACAAAGCTGTTTGAGGTTTCTTTGGTAAACATAGCCTACCTGTAAGGCTACAATTGAGCTGATGTGTGTTATAGATCTTTGTTCAAAACCCACATAAACAAACAGAAGACATTTTTAAGAAGCACATAGTCATTCTGTTATCACCATCAATAATAGAAGTTCATAGGTGATTATTAGGGTAACAACCCCAGGAGTGCCTTTTAAAGCCTAGCCATGCCTCCCAAATGTATCTGACAAGTTTTGATACCCTGTAGTTATTTTAAGGGGTATATGTAAGCTTGGGAATGGGTGGTCAAGCATTTACAGGCTGCCCCTGCCTAATAAAGACATAGGTGCCAGACCAGGGGTAAATTTCCAATTCCCCATCCACTGGTCCAAATTACATTTGAAGTGAGTTAGAGAAGAACTCTGTCTGCTCCAGAGAAGGAGTAGCCTCTGAGACACATACCTGTCCATCCAACATGTCCTGTTTTATGTTGCAATTGAGGTTTAGGTCCCTAGATCAGGTAATTCTGATGCCATTTGTTTTGCATATGTGCAACAGGTCCATCATGGTAGGATAAGAAGATGCTCTGTAGGCCCTGCATTGATCACCTCTCAGCAATCTGTAGGAGACCCAAGTACAGGGATAGAGCTCTGAAGAAGTCCGCAAAGGACATGCTGTTTATAACCTGCATTCTTTTTGTGAGGAACATCTATGGACACTGCAGATGTTGCATATGCCTGGTTAGGTACATACAGAAGGGGTCGTTACACTCAATGATCGGTCTGATGAGGGCTGAGTACAGTGGAACAATGACGTCCTTGGACCTAGATGCCATACCCTTGCTTATACGTTGGGTAACATAGAATGATTCCCTTACTAATATAAACACAATATGGTCAAAGGCAAGGTTATTGTCTCCATGTGTTCCCAAATTCCTAACCACTGGGTCTACTCTTAGGGGTGTATTATCAATGTGGTAGTTTCCAGGGGTAGCTGTCTTTCCAAAGAATATTATTATTCATTTCCTGGCAAAAGTTATTGATCTGTCAGACCTTCTTGGAGGGTATTTGTGTCATTGGAGGATTCTATGATTATGCCTAGTTTGCAATTGTTTGCAAGTTTGGTCAGCCAAAGGCCCTTGATGATGGCCTTGACTTCAGAGAAGTACATGCCAAGAATGAGCAGCCCCAACACTGAGCCCTGAGGGACTGCCCTAACGACTTGCCTTTTTGTGTAGGTAGACTCCACTATTCTAACTTCTTGGGTCCTATCTTTGAGTCAGCTGTCTATCCAGTGGGTGAAATAGGGGTTTCTTTCTAATTATATGAGTTTGTCTACAATCCCCCAGTGGGGTATTGTGCCAAATGATTTGGGCAGGTCAAGGCAAGGTATGCACCATTTTGCCCTCATCCATTGCTTTGGGAACCTTCTCAAAGAAGTCCACCAATTTGAGTAGGCATGACCTGCCCTTGATAAAACTAAACTGGGTTGAATCCACCAGAGTCTGAATCTTTCCTGTATAACATTTTATCATTTCCATGATAATTCTTTCTGTGGCTTTGCATAAGAGACTAGTCGGTCTTATGAGTCTGTTGTTACCCTTATCCATAGATAGCCTTCCCTTTTGCAGAGAGATGACAGTTCCAATATTCAATTCACTTGGTACAAAGCCTGTCTGGAGGCTATGGGTAAATACTGATTGTGGTGAACCTGATAGTCATGTTTCATGCTTTTAAGGAGGTGTCCTGGTATATTATCAGGGACCATCGATACAGTTTTCTTTGGCCTCAGAGCATGCACTGAGGACCTTTTCCCCTAGTGATAGTTTGAGAGAATTATGCTTGAGGGTATTTCCTGAGAGTGTTTTGGGGAGGGGGCTAAAAATTAAACTAAATTTGTTGTCCAGTAGATATGTTATATGTTCCAGCTTATTAGAAGTGGCTACATTTACAATTTCTTTGGCATATTATTGTGTATTGGCTTTGAGGTGTGGACATAGGTGAAGAATGCCCCTGTGATAACCCATGGCCCAAGGGGCTATTTTTACCTCAAACTTGGCATTGGTAGACTTGATTTACACCCTGAGTTGCTTGCTTAGATTGATGAAAAAGTCTTTACCTTGTAGGGCATTGCACTTCAACTTTTGTATAACATTCTTCCTTTTACTATGCAACCATTGATGCTGGGATTCCACCATGGTGGCTTGTTTGCTTGAGTTTCTCCTCTGCTTATTCTGTGTAAGTACAGCTATGTCTATGCAGCCATTAACATGAATTTATAGGGTTTTCATGAGCAATGCGACATAAGCAGTGGTGTTCTCAGGGTTGAGGGCGGCTGACATTTTGATAGGGTGTCACTTTGTAGTAGGAAGTTTGCCATGAGATAATTCCTAAATGTTCCAGTGTTAGTTGGGGTCCTTGTATTATTTTTATTTCAAAACAGACAGCTTTGTAGTTTGACCTGACCAATGAGGACATTACAGTGGGGGAGAGGAACATTCTCCCATGTTTATGAGGACCAGGTCAAAGATGTTAGCACCCCCTAGTCTGTGTACAGACTAGGTGATTCAGGGTGTTTATGTTAATAAAGTCCAGAAATCTATGGGCCTGCATGTCTGGGGTCATGTATCATTCCCAGTTTATAGTGGGCTCGTTAAAGTCACCCATAAATATGGTATTGGTTTAAATGGGGAGTGCCTCCAGTACATTTAAGTATGTGCTGTGGGTTTTCTGGGCCATAGAGGGGATCTGTAGCTTGCAAGGATATGGTAATGCACTTCATCTATGGTAATCTGGACATGGACAAGCTCAAGCAAGTCGTACTGTTTCAGCAGCCTTGAGCTGTGATTGTTTTTGATGTAAATTGAGACATTTCTACCTTTTGCCCCTTTCTGTGCAGTAGTTGGTCTAAATGTGTTGAAGACATTATAGCCCTGCACCAATGAGATGCTCTCCATGGCTTTAAACCATGTCTAATTAACTGTACATACATTCATACTGTCCATGGTGAGGAGGGGAGACCTTGCAGGGAGCGTTTTTCTTGGTTAGACTGCTGGTATTAAGCAGTAACACCTTTAGTCTTTTTGGGTGGGAGTGGACAAGGTTTTAAGCCAATGTTCAAAAGCCTACAGGGTACAGGTACAGACCATCCTTGGCAAAGCATTGTGGTTTGTCAACCATACCCTCTCAGGCTGACAACTATTGTACCCAGTTCAAATAACACTAACTAAGTCAGTTACTAAAATCAATTATTTATTTATTTATTGTTATTTTGAATTTGCTAACCGGGGAACAGCACTGATCCCAATGAAACCATTTTAGTCTCAGCCCAAGGAAAACAAAATAATTATATGAAATTATGTACAGAATGAATGAAAAAATGCAATATATATATATATATATATATATATATATATATATATATATATATATATATATATATATATAAAATCACATGCATGTTTTATATATCTTCTGTTCATGTTTGGCATCATCCCTGCAAAAGTGAGAATGCTGCTTGATGCTAGGCCCACACTGGCCTGCGATATATAGTCTGAGAACTCCACCGTGTCTCTAATCATACAGTCCAGAGAAGTACATCTCAGGTAATTTACAACCACATGGATGATCTGGCAGATCCTGAACCCTGATAGGCAAATGACTGTGGCATTCCCCTTGCTCAGCCTGGTGAGTGGGACATTTGTGTGTATCAGAATGGAGTCTCCAATGACCAAGTATTGGGTTGTGTGGTATTTTTATGGCCTTAGAAGTTGAGACACCATGAGATGTGGCTGTATGTGTCATGGTGGCTGTTGTTTTTGGTACAGGGCTTTTGAGTTTGCTGAAGATAATTATTGTAAGTGCAACATCTAAGAGGCATTTTGGGGTTCAGGAAGATTACATTTAAGAGCCTCAGCATATGTAGGTTTATGTGTCTCCTCCTTGCTATGTGTGGTGGGTGTAGTCTGTGTGCTTCTGTCAAGCTGTTTGGTATTATAAGTGCTTATATCTCAGAACCTTGCCTCTAGTGACATTGTAAACTACATCTCTCAGGTGGTTATCAGTAAACATTAGACAATTGCTACATTGTCTCAAGATGCCCATATTCACCAAACTGGCAGAAGAGACTGCAGGAAAAGTGCATATCCATAGTTATCAATCCTTATTAAGTGATCTGCAAGGGGGTGGATTGCTAGTGTTGTAGGATGGCTGGGTAAGAATCAAGATTAAGACTAAAGTTGTGGGCCAATTCTCCTCACTTACACTTCGTGAAACTTAGTGCGGAGGATATTTCAGAAGTAGTTTTATAGGAAAATGTCACTTCTGAGTGTTTGTGTCAATACAGGGCACTGCTAACCATCTTTGTGCAATGCCAAGCCTTGCACAAAAGTGACATTTTTATAAGGCTCAGCAAACCAATAACAAGCAAAATAGCCCTCTGCTAATCACGGTAAGTATGCTCCAAGGTTTCCTCAGTGATTTTTCTGCACGTACTGAGACCAGGCTACTCTCCACTGCCCCTAGAGTACAGACATAACCTTTCTAGCTTTAAATCACCGAAAGAGCTTGGACGTGCTGTAAATAATCAAGTTAACTCAAGGCTGTGATAGTCATGTTATGAACTCAGTTTTCCCAGTTCTGATTGGCTTATATACTAATTTCACCTCATTTCATTAGAAATATAATTAGGGCTATAAGTAGCGACCACAATAAAGTATACAATCCTGTTAGCACAGACTAGTATCAAACAATAACAAACCCTGTGGTAGGATGCCTGTCACCACATATATGTGTGAATAAATCAAAAGGCAATGACAGATCTCCCCTCTTACTTGGAAACTGTGGGTAACACACACTTAGAACCACTGGAATCTGGTGGGTACAGCCATATTTATTAGGCATCCCACCGTCTCATAGAGGTGATGTATGAGTCCGACCTAGAATTTCTAAAGATCCTAGAGTATCTCAACAAAAGTCTCTACCACATCACTGTTAACTATAGATCCCCTTCCTTAAACCCACAGAGTAAACTAATTACCTAAAACACCTCAATAAGCTACCTGTCAACCCTAATACCATTTGTATGGGGGACTTTATTTATACCTTATCAACTGGCAAACTTATACTACTGCCATTATATATACCCTGAGATACTTGACTTTGTGAATACCAACATGCTAGTTTAAATTGCCCCTGTCCCTACCAGGGATGATAACCTACTCAGCCTTGTCCTTACAAATTGCTCACCCTCCTGTTCTACTACACTTGTCTTTAACTCCCTGTTCTACCACACTTGTCTCTAACTACCTGTTCTACCACACTTGTCTCTAACTCCCTGTTCTACCACACTTGTCTCTAACTCCCTGGTAAAATCTCACCACCTAACTGTTTGTTACTTTCACCCTCAAGACAAACTTCTATACCCAAAAGAACCCCACAGTATTTGGAAACTATTCTAAAGCCAGCTTATTACTGTTTACAGATACCCTGATAACACAACACTGGCATAGTCCATAAAACCTGTTCACAAGGCTGCTCTTGCCTTGGCATACTTCTCAAACTTTGACTCCCTTATGAATAGATGTACAGAGGCGGCCATTCTCAGTAATAAATTCAAAAATAAGCTAGTGTTATAGGACACCAATGTAAATCAACTCTGTAAGAAAAAGAAAATGTCCATAACCCATTGTAAAAAATAACTTTCTCACACCATAAAAACATCTCATACGTGCAGGAAATGTGCCTAATAAAACACAACACTAGTAGGCTCTCAAAAATTGAGTTTGGAATTCTCTAACTTTTTTTTTCTACAATCAACTAAAAGTTGCTGTCAACATTTTTTTATTACCATGACAAGGGTTCAGCTATAAACCCACTAACAGAATGGCACACTGCCACCAATAAATAAATAAAGCAAGGCTTTCAGGCATACATTAGACAGCGCAAAGCCAGCTGTGGTCTTAACATTGCTTCAAGTACTAAGGACAGCCACAAGGCCTTCATTAGCTACATTAGGAAAAGTGACATTTACTTCTGCTTCAAGTTTATCTCTAGTGGTGTATTACACTTCCTGCCAGAATATTTGTCTACAGTCTGACTGTGTGAGTAGCTTGCCTACTGTGTTACTTTGAGCAAGTATGTTAATCTGGAAGTGCTCCCAGACTGAATTAGGAAAGCTTGGTGTGGTCCAGAGCGTTACCTCAGTTAACAAATACAAATAAGCCAACAATGAATAAATATCCTTGGCTGATGATAGATTTAGCTCCAACTTCACACCTCCCAGATACCTTATCTCCCGCCTACAATTTTCCCTAGGTTGTACGACCTGTTAATCCCCTTAATCAAGTAGTGTCTATTCCTTCCAAACTAAAAACACTAGCTCCAAGGCCCCCAACAACAGTGCATGCATGATGGCGTTACAGAGAACTTAAGAAAGATGAATATTAGTGTAAAGGAAAATATAAGAGATAAGTGAAACTGAACACAAGTAGAGATCATAATAAAAGTCACTGGATGGTCAAGTCAAAATATAGTCATTAGGTCAAAGTCGATATTAGGATTTCTAGAAAAAGATATTGAGAAGTTTGTGTCCCGGGCCCCATGAATGAAATTTGAATTTTAGAGATATGAAACACCTAATGCAATCAGTCTGAACACACGTAGAGTCTATTTTAGCGATTTTAAGGCAAGACCTGATGAATGGATGGGTCGCTGTATATTTACACCAGGGTTATCATGTACAGCCCTGCTCAATTTGGAAGGTGAACACTATTAAGCGCTAAATAAGAGTGGCAAGAGCTTTTACGTGCGTCTTCTTAAAGGCGCATCTGGTTAGGCATCGTAAGCTCCTTGTGCCCACTTACCTAGTATTGATCTTATCTTCATCTGAAAAATTAAGTGACATTTTGAATTCTCTTAAGGTAGGCTATGCCACATTTGACTACCCTTACATAAAAAAAATAGTTTTATACCTATAATTTGGTACCTCATTATATAATAATAAACATGTGTGGTAGTTAGTGCAAAGGATTAAATATCTAAGCTTTTAGTGAGCTATTTTTTATAACCAAGAGTATCACGTTTGATACCCTTCACCGCCATTTGTCTATTGTACAGTTTTGAGAAAATCCCTTATTCAGACACTACTCCTGAGTTGCGTCTGAAAACGGACCTTTTGTAAGTGGGCGTACCTGGTTAGCAGATGTATTCAGTAAAATAAAAATGTATTTCTGGTGTTTAGACCACATTATGTAACATGATATAACATTAATGTTAAGTCACTCTGTATGGCCTTGTCAGTTGTATAACATACTCTCATTTTAATCTATTGCAAATATAAGTTCAAAGATTCCAGTCTGTTGGAGTACAATAACTGTTTTATTTAAGCCTTTGTCCTTTTTATAAAAGTACTCTGAATTCTTTCTAATCATACCTCTCAAACTCTTAGTGCAAGAAATCTGGACACAACCTAAAATAACGATGTGACAAAAGCCTAAAACTAGGGGCAGATTTTAAATATTGCTCCTTTTAATTTAGGAAGTTGCTAGAATAACACAATTTGTATTTGTGTGTATTTTCTGAAGGATATGAAGTCTGAAATCAAATGTATGCTATTATTTAGTGACTTTAGTCCTCAGTGATTTGTCAGTAAACCACAAATTTTATGAGGGACCAGATCAAAAATATGAAGCAAAAATCTGAATAATTGAGACATATGTTTCTAATGTTTGTATATCTTGGGCTGAATATATACAAATGATGGATCCATATTCTGTAAATGGACCAGCTAAAGTAAAATATTGTGGAACCAAAAAATCAGCACTTTGCATAGAAACACTATTCAAGGTTAACCATTCAGCCTTCCTATAAATCCTTTGTATATGAAATAAAGGATAAATCCTTGGATATTAATATATCCCCAGTTCTTTATAATGATTTACTGGCTGAATAATTATACCATATAATGCATATGGATATTTTGCACCTGAGCAACCAAAATTAAAAATTCTGCATTTCTTCACATTATATTCCAAGTTACTACAAGATGCTCAATAAGCTAGTCAGAGCAGGTTTCACGTGAGAACAGTAGTGGAAGGCAAAAGACTGGTATAAGAGGTGATTTAAGTCAGAAGGTTGAATAAGGAGAAAGTAACAGTCAGCTGCCTGTCAGGTGCCAGGATCCGCCACATAATGCACACACTCAGGTCCCCTAACAACAGGTACAAGTATGACTCTGTCATTGTACATGTGGGTGTGAATGACCCGAGACGTACCTCCCTGGACTACATAAAAAGAGACATGGAGGAGCTCTTGGATTATGTAGCCCAGGCGGGTATGACTCTAGCCCTGAGCAACATCCTACCATCACCCAGAAGTATACCACAGTACAAGCAGAAAATGATTGACTTCAACAATTGGCTAAGTTTCTGGTGTCATTCTAAGGGGATCCAGTATCTATCTGCCTGGGATGACATGATTGACAGACCTCAATGCTTTGCCAGAGATGGCCTGCATCTGTCACCCCTGGGCTTCCATATACTGGCCAACGCTCTTGCCACCTCTATAGTGTGTTTTTTAGGCAGTGTCCCAAAGACCAAATTACCACCATAGCAGCTACAAACAAATGCAATCTGAGGGTCATGCTGCTCAACGCTAGAAGTCTAAATCTCAAAATGCACTCACTCAAAGCACTCCTTAAAATGGAGAACATTGACATTTGTGCTGTAACAGAGACCTGGTTCAAGGCAGCAGAAAGCACCCCTGCACTACCAGGCTATAACTCATTCCACACCTTTCAGCCCCAGAACTTGGATCGAAGCACCAAAGGTGGTGGTGTTTCCATATTCATAAGGGATGCACACACCTCCAGACTGGTAGCCCAACATAATGCATCAGAGATACTTCAGGTGCAGTTAACATTGGGTAAGACAGTGATTTAGGTCATAGCCTGCTATAGGTCCCCAACCATGTCCCAAGACTCACACTCCGCATTCCTAAGCACCCTGGAGAATATTAGGTCCAACCTAACACTATCCTACTGGGTGACTTCAACTACCCCTCCATTAACTGGGAAAACTACTCATGTACCAATACATTTGCCCAACATTTCCTGGAATTCATTAATTCCAATGCCCTGGACCAACTCGTTCTTACCCCCACTAGAGGTAGCAACATCCTCGACCTGGTCATTACTAACATGGGCGACTGTTGCTTTACACCAATAGTCATCTCCTCCCTGGTTAGATCTGACCTCAAACTAATCACCTTGGAAATTCACATCCCTCCCACCCCCCACCCCCCTGCAAAGGTAACCACCATGAAAAACTTCTCCAAAGCTAACGTTGGGTTCCTAAAAACAGAGGTGGCTAACTTCACGGCACCCATGCAAATGGAGAATACTTGCATGACCACTGAATCATACACCAACGCACTGTACGAACATATACACAAATGCATGGATCTCGCCATATCCAATAGAACCAAGATGCTCTCCTCCAAAAAAAGAAAGCCAATCTGGTGGTCCCCTGCCATAAACAAACTCTACAACAGGAGGAAACTGATGTGGAATAAGGTGAAGTCCCAAGACTTGAAAAACTCCCTTATCAGCCTCAACAAAAAGTTGAGATCCTTCATCAAATCCTCTAAAGCTAGCTATGAAAACAGAATTGCAGCAGATAGTAAAGACAACCACAAGGTCTTCTATAGTTATGTAAAGAATCTCCATGGCAATACCCAGATTTGCTCTGAGCTACTTCACAATGGTACCTCCTATACCAGGCAAAAGATGTTGCCAATATACTAGCCAACAGATTCATTGCCAACTTTACCTCTATCTACACCCCAAAGGACCAATCACAATACCAGTAGATTGCCAGATACCCAGTATTACTGCTGCACAGGTTAAAATAGCACTATCCAAGGCCAAGAATACAGCTTCTATGGAATCTGACAATATCCCTGGCTGTGTTCTACATGAACTACAGAGTGAACTGGCACCTCACCTGTGTGCCCTGTTCAATTACAGCCTCACCTCAGGCTTTGTCCCTACCAAATGTCGTACTGCTACAGTCATCCCTCTCCACAAAGGAAGAGTGACTACAGACCCTGGGAACTATCATCCCATTAGTCTGATGAGTCTGATATGCAAAGCTATGGAAAGCATCATCATGGACCTAATAAACAAGTGTATAGGGAATCTCCAAACTCTGGATCCCAGACAGTTTGGTTTTGTGAAGGGTAGATCATGCCTGCTCAACTTGGTCAACTTCTTTGAGTCAGTCACCGGAGCTGTGGATGAAGGCAAGGTGGTTCATACAGCCTACCTTGATCTGGCCAAGGCCTTTGATACCATTCCCCACTCAGGAATCATAGCAAAACTCACTAAGCTAGGCATCAACCCCTATATCACTAGGTGGGTTGCAAACAGGCTCACAGATTTAACCCACAGTGTGAAAGTAGCTGACTCCAAGTCAGACTGCTGACCAGCCACAAGTGCAGTCCCACAGTGTTTGGTCCTGGGTCCTCTCCTGTTTGGTATCTGCTTCTCTGAAATCCAGGCCAACACGAAGGGACTCTGGCTGACAAAGTTCACAGATGATTGCAAGTTGGGAGCTATTATTAACTCCCCAAGTGATGCTGACATCCTACAGAATGGCCTCACTGTGGCCAATGACTGGTGTCAGAACCATGGCCTTAAGCTCAATGCCAAAAAATGTGTCATCATCCCCTTTGGGAAAAACTCAGTTCCCATGAATTATCACATCGATGGTAGTCCACTGAATACAGAAGGTGTTATAAGAGAACAGGGAACACAGGCTGACAGCAACCTCTCTTTTGATCACCACATTGCCACTGTGTTCATAAAGTCCTTCTATGTGGCACATCTCATTACTAAAGGTTTTGCATACAGGAAGAAGGAGGTCATTGTCTCCCTCTACTCTTCCCTCATTAGACCAATCATCAAGCACAATATCCCATTTGGCATGTACCTCACTAGACACCTGCAACAACTGGAGAGGCCACAAAAGTACCTCACAAAGAGGATACTAGGCCTTAAACACTTGTCCTATATGGACAGACTCAAAAAACTCCAACTATTCTTTGTCTCATATTGCCTACTTAGAGGCGATCTCTGCTTGACTTAAAAAGCCATGTCTGACCCAGCTCTGTTAGAAATGGTACATCTAAAGAAATCCCAATCCCTCCGCACCACACGCTCCAAAGATCTCAACCTCATTACTACAATTAACAGAACATGCTGGAGGGACAGGTTCATAACCCAGAGACTGCCCATGCTCTGGAATAGACTCCCCATAGATGTCAAGCAGAGCACCTCACTGGCCCTCTTCAAGAGAAATATTAATGAGTGGATAGGAAATAGAAAATTCACCCCGGGGATAACTCTAGTGGCTCTACTCGACAGAGGCACTGGGAACTAAGGTCGGGTGGCACGATGCCAGGGTAATCCTATGGCTAGACTTGTAAAGGCCCCAGGGCCATTAGCCTAGTACACACCTATGAACCTATGAATATTTCAAAGTTTAAATGGACTCAATCTAAAGTGCTGGTTAAAAGTGGTGAGAAAGGGAGGAGGAATAGCATACGTTATGTGGATTACACCTAGTATGAGGAAAATAAAACACTAAAATGAGATTGCAACACGAATATAGATAACTTGGCAATAAAGCTAACAGCTGGCAAAAAATGACAAGCAGTTAAAAGAAAGGAGCAAAGTCTTAATTCAGTTGAAAAACACATGAATGGCAGTTTTGTACTCTGCCCTCATTTTTCTGAGTAGACACTAACTATGCACTGATTTTTTATATCTAGAGATTCCACATTTTGCATGAATTTCAAGTAAGCAGTAGCTTTTAACATTTTATAACAATAATTATATGCACGTTAAACAACATAATAGTACCTTGCTCATATTTATCCACATTTTCAGACTTGCTTAATCAGCTTTTATAAGATGGGCAATAGAGTTGTCAATAATGACTAACATCCTGTGTTTCGTACTACCAAAAATGCTTCCAGTGCCTGCACACTGCATAATCAATAAATAAATTGTATAGATGAGCAAATGAATTTTAGTAATTCTCCCCTTTTGGTAACATGCAAGGGATGTTATTTAGTCCAGAACTTCCAAGATAAGATTCAGGTTATATACAGGATATTTTAACCACTGGACATCTCTTTTCTGGTAACATTCTGCATTACGTTTTCACCAAAAGATCCTCATTATGAGAACTGCATAACCCTTTTATAGTAATGTATACGTTTCCTGATTAAGCTAATATTCATTCACAATCATTTCTGTACAGATTAAAGAACATTTTTATCTTACATTGTTATAATAACGCTATTAATACACTCTAAGTAGGTATATTACTAAGATATATTTTGTTCTAATCCCAAACGATTTGATGAAGTTGAACACAGTGATGTCATTTTGCTTTTAGTTAGGCTTTCTCTTTCCCACAAAGCACTGTCTCAGATTATGATGAAATACCCCATAACCCATGATCTTCTTTACACTTACGTAGAATGGCAGTACTCAGATGTGCTGTTTAATATGAGAATCTAGGAGTCTTCCTCATTAGAGTTCTACTTTTGTCATTGATATAAGGTTTCTGCACTGTGAGGCTAGACAGTAAAAGCCTTCTGAATTCAATATATTTGTTCAGTAGCTTTATGACCACAGAGAAAGGAAAAAGAACAATGGCTACATTCACCTTTTTCTGTGGGGCTTTCACAGCAAAACTCAGAAGGATCACAAACAGGGGGTGCTACAACTCTTGGATCCCACTTTACAGGACTTTAGAAAGGTAGCCAAAGAGGTTTCCAATTCACTGGGCAGAAGGAAGTTGTATAATGGGACAAGGGGGGTAATTATACAAAGAATGGACTCCTGATGGAGGAATAGAGGAGGAAGTGATACAACAGTTGATAGTATCAGCCTACAGTTGCATACTTCTGGCCATAGCAGACCCATGATATCACTTTTCAGGCTGCCTGGACATAAAGCATAAAAAAGGTAGATTGCGTAAAAATTGTTATTGGTTAGCCATTGTAAAAGATTCCAGAGGATACTGCAAGATGCGAGCAGTGTCAAAAGGCTGGCAAGGTAGGAGACAAGCCTGCTTTGGTGCCATTGTCCATTATTGAGGAACCGTTTTAGAGGCTAGCCATGGACATTGTTGACCTTTTGACCACAGGTAAGAAGTACAACTTGGTGATGGTAGAGATTGCTAATAAGTATCCAGCGATAGTGTCTGTTGAGGCAGGTATTCTGTTAGAAACTTTCAACAAGGTGAGTTTTGCTCTGGGAAAATACTGCTAGACAAAGAAATTAACTTTGTCTCAGTCCTGCTGGCTTGCTTGTGAAAGTGGTGTGTGTGACATCCCCACTCTGGGCCAGTAATCAAGGAGTCTGAATCCTCACCACTGGCACTGGAGAGGGATGTTCACTTGGAACAAAAATGGATACACCCAGTGTTTCCAGATGAGGATCTCTGCATCAACCACAATTTCCCTTAAGAGCGCACAGGGAGCACACTCAGTCTGGGGTCTGAGTTTCTCTTTCTGACTCCCTCTTGGTCCTCAGTGAGACTCCCCATTGGCACAGCAATAGAGCTGAGACCTCAGCTGAGTGTCCAAGCCAAGTCCTCCAGTACCCTCTCAGTGAAACCAGTGCTTTGTGTCCCTGCTCTATGTAGCTGACACAAACATACATTGAGATTTGATTTTTCACACACACACACACACACACACACACACACACACACACACACACACACACACACACACACACACACCTGGGAAAGGCTGGCACAGATTTATTAGCTATGCCCCCTTCTGCCCAAACTATAAGATAGTTACACTGCCACCAGACACCCCAAAGACAGTACTCTAAGGCTCCTACAAGGGTATCCAATTATACTGAAGTAAGGCTTCCAGGACTGGCCACAGTGTCACCAAATAGATATAAGTACTATAAAAGTTTAAAATATTCTCTAAAGGACCATCCACCATGAAAAGTTTAAATATATTTAATAATAAATAATAAAAGAACACGAAAATACTAAATATCTATTTACAGTAAATACCAGAGTTTCAATCACAGGAAATATTAACAATAGTGCAGGTGGACAGGTTCACACAATTACAGAAAGCAATACTTAACTGATCTCACTATATTTTCCTGACAGATCTAAAGAATTATTATTCCCTGGTTATTTACTAGAGCAAAGCAGATCCTTTTTTGTCAGGTTCCAAAACAGAGTGCCATGAGACTTCAATCTCACCTAGTATTAAAATAACATTTTTTCTTAGATTACAGAATGACATCACATACATCTGGTCATCTGACTTCTAGTTCCCATGCAACACCATCTGGCTAGAAGCTCTCAGGATTTAGCACATAGGTGTAAATAATACACACACACAGAGCCTTGCTAAGATCTGCTGCAGCTCCTGGAAGTAATAAAACCATAAAACACTTCCAATCTTCCTACAGGAACTAATAAGCCATACTTTTTTCAGACATTATGTCTCTGGCTTCATTCAAAAGTGTGAGATAACACCTTTATGGCCTAGACCCAGTAATTTTATTTCTTACTATGCTTTAATGTTTGAGATTAACCTCTTATCTTCCAGCATCCACTGTTAAAACATATACATTTAAAGAGTTATAATAATGCATGTATATTTCTTTTTCTGTCCAGTAGGGCACACTGTTGGTACATTTTTAACACAAGCAACTTTACAAATACATTTTTCATCATAAGCATCTGTACAAATCAGTTTGATATTCAAATAACATATAATTCTTTACATAATTCCAGCTAGCTCTTCTGGCATATGTTATACATCCACTGCCCTACTTTTCCAGGCATAGCTGGCAATACCTCACATCGTCACTGTGTGCACTACGACAGTTAACAATCTCCCCTACCAACCTTAAGTTTTAAGGTTGAGCAGCTCATATCTACTCTAAAAACCATGGTGAGAGCATCTGCAGACCGATTTATATGAGAATGAGTCAAATACTTACCATATCTACATGGAGGTGCTCCAAGAATCCACAGGTTTTTCACACTTTGACTACCTTATGTTCCCGGGCATCTAGACTTAGTTTATAATGAGCAGGAGGATGAATATAATTCCTATGAGATGCTTGCAGTGGAGAATGTGCTAAATGTTAGGACTAAGCTTAGAGAGCCCATAGGATTGATACACGAGCACACAACACAAGAACAACAACAACAAAAAGTCTGGTATAACAAGACAGCAGCTAAAAAGGTAATGTGTTTATCTGTGTTTGTCAGAATAAGCTGCATACATCAGATTAACTTTTTACAGTTGTGAGAAAGGTAAGTTATATTAGTTTCCAGGTATAGAGTAGAAACACAAACTCTGCCACATCAATATGATAATGCCCTACCATGAAAACAAAACTTTAGTGCTTAGTATGTGCAGAGGTTTAGAAGAAGAATCTGATAGTAGCAGAACCATGCAGTGAGCCATACCATGACCATGAAACTCTAGTGCTTAGTATATGAGGAGAGTTAGAAGAGGAATCTGATGGCAGAACCACACAGTAAGCCCTACCATGACCACAAAACTCTAGTGCTTAGTATATGAGGAGAGTTAGAAGAGGAATCTGATGGCAGAACCACACAGTAAGCCCTACTGTGACCACAAAACTCTAGTGCTTAGTATATGAGGAGAGTTAGAAGAGGAATCTGATGGCAGAACCATGCAGTGAGCCCTACCATGGCCACAAAACTCTAGTGCTTAGTACATGTGGAGAGTTAGAAGAGGAGTCTGATGGCAGAACCATGCAGTGAGCCCTACCATGGCCACAAAACTCTAGTGCTTAGTACATGTGGAGAGTTAGAAGAGGAGTCTGATGGCAGAACCACTCAGTGAGATTTCAACTGATACTTCATTGGATGAGTTAGTGCTGTCCCAACAGCTAGCATCTACACAGGTACAAGAAGTCAAAGTAGTACTCCAAGAACATTCTAGAATGTTAGGGAGATGCTGAGTGAACTGGGGGAGCAGCATTTACTGCGGAGCTTGGTAGTGTATTAACTCTAGGTTGGAAAGGGAGATTGCAAAGGTGATACACCAGTATCAGGCTGGTTTTGTCAAAGATAAGCCCTCTGTGAACAACTGACATTTACTGGAACAGGAAAGGTAGGGATTGTTACATTATATATACAGAATGTTTCTGATACACTCAGCTGGAGCTGTCTAATATACACTGTGAAGTAAGTATTAAGGTAGATTTTTTCCTAAGGTAGTTTCAGCTTTATACAAGCATCCCAATCCAAGAATTTCTACAAATGGGGTACTTCAGAGAAAGTGGCCTTGCAAAGAGGGCATGAGACAGGGTTGTCCCTTATCTCCATTTTTCCTTTGTTGGTTATGGAAAACATAGTACAGCAAGTCTGGAATTTTTTGAGGCAATATGGAAGGCAAGGAGGAAAAGCAATATAAACATGTTTACAGTAAGTGCATGCTAGAAGGCGAACAGAATTTTTTACCAGGGGGTCAATATAAACATGTTTACAGTAACTGCATGCTAGAAGACGAACAGAATTTGTTACCAGGGGTCAATATAAACATGTTTACAGTAACTGCATTGTAGAAGACGAACAGAATTTGTTAGCAGGAGTCAATATAAACATGTTTACAGTAACTGCATGCTAGAAAATGAACAGAATTTGTTACCAGGGGTCAATATAAACATGTTTACAGTAACTGCATGCTAGAAGACGAACAGAATTTGTTAGCAGGGGTCAATATAAATGTGTTTACAGTAAGTGCATGCTAGAAGATGAACAGAATTTGTTACCAAGGGTCAATATAAACATGTTTACAGTACGTGCATGCTAGAAGACGTACAGAATTTGTTACCATAGGTCAATATAAACATGTTTACAGTAAGTGCATGCTAGAAGACAAACAGAATT
The DNA here is from genome assembly GCF_019279795.1 of Protopterus annectens. Taxonomy (NCBI): domain Eukaryota; kingdom Metazoa; phylum Chordata; order Ceratodontiformes; family Protopteridae; genus Protopterus; species Protopterus annectens. The sequence goes on from NC_056739.1 coordinate 115,298,787, forward strand.
TGTTACCAGGGATATTAACCAGTAAGTGGCAATTTGAGAGTGAGAAAGGTCTTTGCTGCCACCTGAAGAAATCTATTTGTATGATTTTGGGAAATACCATTAAGGTTATAAAGGAACTTGAACTGCCTGTGTCATATGGGGAGAGGGTATTTATGGATTAGGGATTATCTGACTCTGGAGGGTGTATCAATGAACAGCTGGAAGAAAGTGTAACAGAAGGTTAAGAAAATGTTGGACAGATAATCATGGAGAATTCGGATGACAATGGACATGGTGGTGGTTGTTACAAAGATGATGCTTCCCAATGTGTTGTATTGGGCAAGGCATCTGGACACCAAACTGCGGAGTAAGAATGTGAAAGATTTACAGAGGGCATATTTATTTTAATTTAAATCAATACAGTGTGATTCTATAGGAGTTATTCAGGCAGACATCAAATAACCTATATGTATCAAAGTGTATAAGATAATGAGATATAATAAATTTATGAGCAGAAGCATTCCCATTGGGACCTCAGGTAGAGGACTGAAGATTGGTCAGTAGTGGGGAGGCATAGATGTCCGGTGTATTCAGAAAAAAGGAGGGTAGAGATGCCAGACTGTAAGAGGTATATGATAGCTGCAAACATGGACTAAAAATGCAAGAGACTTGAGGCTATTCATTTGGGATGGCTGACATGGGAAACGGTGTGAAGCCAGGCAGTAAGAGAGTGTTGAAAAGCGGGAGAAGGCTGAAGAGTGAAGTTTCCAGGCTGATAAGTAAAATAGTTAGGGTGGCTGAGAAGGTACAGTGTAAAATAATGGATGTTGTGGGTAAGGAGGCAAAGAAACATTTTGATAATATCATAGGGCATTGGGAAAATGAAAGGATAGCACACACTGAAGAGTTGGTGGACCACCAAAATGGGAGAAGGTTGCTTGATTTTCATCTGGTGCATGTGAAATTTGGGCTAGGAGGATGAAACTGTTGTAACCTAAGACAGTTTGGACAGGGTGAGGTCAATCTTAGGAGGAGGGTGACAGGTGTGGAAAGAAGCTTCATTGTTTGTTTACATTGAACTGTTTGGTTTGGAATGGGTAAATGGGAAAATATTGAGATTTTATAAAGATGTAGGAGAATGGTGGAGATTTCTAAAAGACTGCATGGCAGACAGACAGGATTCAAGCTGGGAACTGATGGGATATGGGAAGGCAATTAAAGGTGCAGAGCACCGTGTTTGACATTCAAATAAGTAGGATGAAACATGGTTAGGTGCATATGTTCTGATGGAATGGGTGAGGAAGGTGTGCAGAAATGGTCCAGTGGAATGCTGAAGAATTAAAGATAAAATGACTGTGTGAGTGACATCTTCCATGGATGGGGAGGTATAATGGGGGGGGGGGTCATTGAATGGAAAGGAGTTGGGTAGAGAGAGAAGCACAGCCAGGGGATATGAGAAGAAGATGATAAAGGTGGTAAAGGAGAGGAAGTATGAGAAAAAGTAAGAAATACAAACAGAAGGCAATGAAAAGCCTTGAAATACAGGGTGGCCTGTGGGTTTTGTCAGTGCCATTCTCCATAGCTACATATGAAGGATTTTGTAGAAGAAATGCATTACCATGTTCTAGGTCTGTTTGGCCAAAGTTTGTGGGAGATGGGACTTCTTGTAGTGATTGAAGTATATTTGTATTGTATTGAGACTGTATGTATGGTGTACGGTAAACGTTTTATACATTACATTTTAATAAAAAGGATTTAGTAAAAAAAATGGTAATGCAACTTAGAATGCTTTTGTACCCGTCAAGTATAATTTTTTGATGGTTTCGCAACAAGATGAATTTGAGTCTAGCTAGAAAGGATAAATATGAAAAGTTGTAATAAGCTGGAGAAAATGTAACCATTCTTCCAAAAGGAAAAGTCAGGAGAAATTAATTAAATTGTACTAAGCATGTATCAAATTAAAAAGTAATCTATTTTTAAAAGATAAAAAGAAAAAAACTACATTGTGCATGCCTTTTAACAAATATGTAGTATTTAAAAGTAGAGTGTAAAACTGTATATAAAAGAATTGGATCATTTCCTCATCCTGATGAGATGTACTGAAGTTAATGAATCTAACTCTCTGTGTGCACACCTGAAGTGCCTGACATTTAATACCATTTGATGATATTACTATAAGTCAAAGGATTTTGCCTTATTTGGGATACTCCCGACAAAAGTCTCTAACTGTGAAACAAAAAAAAAAATCATCTACATTTCAAAACGGAAATCCAGAGATAAAGAGCGAGAACGTTTGGGAGACTATTAGTTGGAATTCCCCTCTGGAACATACACAAAGAGACAACGCTGCCTGTGAACAACGTGCAGATGTTGTCATGCTCGTAAAAGATAATGACAGATAGGGCATAGTATTCATTTAGCTAAAATTAGTTTGAGTCTACACTAGCTGATAGATAGAGTTTGTCTGTCAGTTCAGAACTTTTAGTTTAGAATTTTTGTGTAAAGTTATTCCTGTTTGTATATTTACTTTTCAAATTAAATGCTTCATTTTATTTGTTTCAGATAAAAAGTTCTACTATTCAGTTTTAACTGCATGTGACTAGTGATTTATTTATGAGCCAAACAGTTTGTTCACTGAAATGGTAATGTAAACCTGGATGGTATCGACCTATCGAAGAGTGACTGCTTAAAACTAAATGCTACTACTCAAATATTTAAAGGTTATCTAATTTTAAGGGTAAACAGTAATTGTGTTCATATTTTTGTCAGCGAATTCTGTTGGTGGCCGTATTACCATGAACTGGGGAAGAAGGGTGTTAGTTCTGGATAGTAATCAGTTGCCCACTCCTCTTGAAAAATATTGTGTGTGTGTGTGTGTGTGTGTGTGTGTGTGTGTGTGTGTGTGTGTGTGTGTGTGTGTGTGTGTGTGTGTGTGTGCAAAACAACTGTGATAAAGTTTCAATTAATGTTGGCAAATTTACACTGGTGGGAAACGGGCTCATTCTAAGATGAGTGAAATGCTGGGGAGCCAGAGATTGTAACCCTGATCTGTAGATGTGCAATGAGAAGCTTATTTGGGTACAGCAGGTGTTAGTTACAACCATGGGTGGCTGCGATGGTGCAGTGGTTAGCATTGCCGCCTCACAGAAAGATGTTCTCTGGTTCGATCCTCGGCTTGGGTGCCTTCTGTGGGGAGTCTGCTTGTCCTCCCTGTGGTCGCATGGGTTTCCTCCGGGTGGTCTGGTTTCCTCCCACATCCCAAAGACATGCTGTAGGTGGATTGGACACTCTAAATTGGCCCATAGGCATGAGTGCATGTGCCTTCTGTGGAAGATTGGGCACTGGGCTGGCAACTCAACACTGTAAAACTCCACTGCCAATCGTGAGCGGACAGGTGATCCGCTGTGGTGACCCCTAACGAGGAAAAGCTAAAATAAGAAGAAGAAGGTGTTAGTGGGTCTATATTAGAACATTGAAGTTTCAGAACTTCGAATGTTCTAATATCGACCCCTATTCAGCGAAAGCTGAACATATCGAAGCTACAGAATACCAATTTTTTTCCTAGGGAAAGAATTTGGTTGTCCGTTTCTGTTGCTTCGGTAATTTCAGAGCTGTGGTGGAAAGTTACAGGTCAGTTCAGGTAAGTGTGCAATTGAGCGCGGGTTAGATAAGTTAGGATTAGGGTGCGGGTTAGGTATGTGTGCAATTGTGTAGATGTGAGGGTTAGGGCAGGTTAGGTGAGTTAGGGTTAGGGCACGGGTTACTGTGTGGACATGAGGGTTAGGCACGGGTGAGGTGAGTGTGCGATAGTGATGGACCTTAGGGTTAGGGTTAAGGTAAGTGGATAGTTAGTGGTGTATGTATAGTTTAGTGTATGGTTTAGGTGTAAGATTTTAGGTGTATGTGTGTGGATTGCTGTTTGTTTGGTGTGCTTGTGTTGTGTGTATGTGTTTTGGAACAGCAATTTTTTTCCCTAGAAAAAGATTCACTGTTCTGTATGTTCAATGTTTTCAGCTTTCGCTGAATAGGGGTCGATATTAGAACATTCAAAGTTTTGAAACTTCAATGTTCTAATATAGATTCGTGTTAATTACAACCAAGACAACAGTGAGCTTTTCCAGCATGCCTTTAGGACCAGTCACCCCTCCCATATTTGGTGTAAATTGACAGACAAAACTTCTTCGCAACACATATTATTTGGTGGCAGCAGATGAGATTTTATATGCCCAATGGACACAACTACAATGATTACAAGCCAGAAAGACACATTTCTAAAAAACAGTATCATGCATGTTCATCCAGGGTGAACATTGAGGGTCCTGAAAGGCATAGAAATACCACAGATGGGGGAAAAGGGTAAGTTGTTGCTCATCTATATGTGGTTCTGTATGAATCATTTTGTAAGGACTGAAATTACAGTCTGAGAAAAGGAAATATTCTGTTTGAGGTCCTAAATGGTAACAATTAGTTGTTTCTACTTACTGTTGACATAAAATGTTTGAAAAAGACTAACATTATACTTATTACTATCTCAAAGTCTAAAGTCAAGCTCCTTTGCGTGATTTTGTTGGAGAGAAAATGAAGTTGGGAAATACATTGAACAACATTCAAATTTTAACCCACATTTGCAACAAGTGGTTGACAAATTAAAAGAAGAAAAAAATAGAGTAATGAAACCGGACAAAGGGGGAGGCATAGTCTTAATGTACAGTTTTGATTATGACAGCTGTATTCATAACCTTTTACAGGACACTAACATTTATGACTCAGTGTCATTAAATGAACTAAACATTGCACTTGCCAACATAAAATACTTTCTTTATGACCACCTGATGCAAGGTTCAATTGATGAAAACATTTTCAACTATTTAACGGTATCTAAGCCCAAAACCCCAGTTTTGTTTGGGATTCCAAAAGTGCACAAAGGGTTGGAACCACTTAAATTTAGACCCATTGTAGCTGGAGCTGGGGGCATTATGGAGCCTTTAAGCAAGTTTGTAGATTTTCACCTGAAAGATTTTGTATCCACCCTGGACTTTGTCTGTAAAGATTCATAGGAATTCCTAGCAAGCATTCCTGTAGGTTTAAACACATCTGAAATTCTCATGGTAACCATAGATATAGTTGAACTTTTCCCCAGTATACCGCAAGACACAGGTATAGAATGGTTTAGTGAGGTATTAGCAATGGAATCAGGGTTAAATAATGATTTAACAAATTTACTTGTGGAATTTATGGGTATTATTCTACAAAATAACTTCATCTGTTTTAACTGAGAATTTTTCAGACAAAGAAGTGGGGTAGCAATGGGGGATCCGTGTGCAACGGCTTATGCTAACATAGTGTTACACAGATGGGAGAAACACAATATTCATTCTACTAAGTGGAAACAGTTCATAGTTTACTACAAAAGATACCTGGACGATATTTGCATTTTTTGGCATGGATCAAAAGACAATTTTCTAGAATTTTTTGACTATTTAAATAAGTCAATGGATTTTCTTTCCTTTACGTATGAAATTAGTAATAATTCATTACACTACTTGGATGTGGCTTTATATAAAGATGCAAATACTGACTGGTTTCAATCATATATCTACAGAAAAAGCACATATTCAAATACTTTTTTTGCATTTTGATAGTGGGCATCCATTTTATATCAAAAAAGGGATTATCAAAGGACAACTAATCCGGGCTTCGAGAATGTGTAGTTCTATAGAGCTGTTTTTTCAAGAAGTAGACTTTTTGAGAACATTATTCACAGAAAGAGCTTACCCTGTTTCATTATTTCAAACAATACTAGCTGAAATTTTGATGAAGAGAGATTGTTTATATCCTCCCTTATTAGGTGTAGGCTCATTAACAGTTAGAACTGAAGAAGTGGAAACTAATACGCATAATAGTTTTACATACACATACACTAGTGACTCTTATTTAATAGAGAATACTATTAAAACTTGTTGGTCAATTGTCACAATGCAGGAGGATATTAATTGCCTTCTTCCAAAAACTATTAATTTTACAAGAAAAAGAGATACCAACCTCAAGGATATTTTTGAGCAAATTGCATATCCAAAATTGGCGCAAGTTACAGATAGTTCTTCTAAAAGGTTAGGTACATACAGTTGTGGGAGATGTCACCAATGTTCCCATGTTTTACAAAAAGATCATGTAAATATACCCTCAAGAAAGCTTACTTTAAAAGCTTCTAATCACTATTCTTGTACATCAGTAGGGGTGGTTTATTTGGGTCTATGTCAAGCCTGTCCGGCTTTCTACATGGGTAAGACGGAAAGAACTTTCAAACGTAGAATTTATGAACATCTATATGATGTGAACAAAAAGAAAGATACCAACGCATTCTTCAAACATTCTCTTATTTGCCCACATATGTCTCTGAAGTTTTGGGTCTTAGAAAAGGTGCCACAGGACCCAAGGGGAGGAGATTGGGAGACCAGGTTGGGCAGTAGGGAACTTATTTGGCAACTCAAGTTGGATGCCACAAAGCATCCAGGGTTAAACGAGTGTCAGTCTGTCCTGTATTTTAAAAACTAAGAGGAATGTGTTATAGTGGAAGTATTATTTGCTTATTATATTATTTATTTGTTTAGTATGTTTTAATATTTTAACATACTTCACAATAAGAATATATACTTATTTTGTATGCAGCAAGATTAATTTTGACTTTTTGAACATTAATTAATAATAATAATTAAATCAATTGCACAAGCACTTTCATATGTTTTATTACAGCAACAATGATGGAGCTGTATAAGATTTTTAAGATTCCCATATACCAGATTAGTGTTAGCATTATTAGTATGTTTTTAGTAGTTTATTTATAAGACACATATTTTATTCATGAAATGTATATACATTTTTAATTGCAAGTTATGACCATTTAATGTATGAAGAAGGGATTTTCTATTAAATTTTCTAGCAAAAAAAAAAAAAAATTTTTTAAAAAGTTGATTGTAATAATAATCAGGGTTATGTGCTATTTTAATTTATTGGACTTCATATGGCTTAGTAAGATGACACACAATTTGCCCAAAACAACTAGAAATAGAACGTTGGAATTTATTAAACATTCACTAATTTTATTATATTCGTACTTTAGGTAGTATTTGATTCAATCTTCAAAAGCACAGTACGCTATTACAGTGTTGGTTATAAGTTATTGTAGCTTTAACAGCTAGCTATTAAGGCACTGAATGTATTCAATTATTCAATTATTAAATTAAAGTAATGCAATCTAACACGTTAATTGCTTTTTGCCAAGCTATTTAAGCTTACAGCATTTACCATTGATCTGTACTTGAGAAAGCCTGGGATTACCGGGCGAAAGCGCTTGTGTTACGTATCTTGTTTTTGGATTTTATCATTCGTTTGGAATAAAAAGAGTTCTTTTGGATCTAATACGCTGGACTGGTTTTCATTGAAACAAAGAAAATTTCTTTTTCATTGGTAACTAGCAGAAGCCGTATACATTTTACTTTTCCTTTGTGTCTGGAGGATTGGGGTCTGGTGAGCTTCTGCACTTACTGTTCTTGGTTCATATAAACTGCTTCATGATTCGTACAATGATTACAAGCCAGAAAGACACATTTCTAAAAAACAGTATCATGCATGTTCATCCAGGGTGAACACTGAGGGTCCTGAAAGGCATAGAAATACCACAGATGGGGGAAAAGGGTAAGTTGTGGCTCATCTATATGTGGTTCTGTATGAATCATTTTGTAAGGACTGAAATTACAGTCTGAGAAAAGGAAATATTCTGTTTGAGGTCCTAAATGGTAACAATTAGTTGTTTCTACTTACTGTTGACTTAAAATGTTTGAAAAAGACTAACATTATACTTATTACTATCTCAAAGTCTAAATTCAAGCTCCTTTGTGTGATTTTTATACACAAAGATCATCAAACTATGTACAGAGGAAGCAGTCTGATTTTTTTTTTGCAAAATTTTTTTCTTATTCATATATTTTTTTTACATCATCACTTTATAAAACATGAGTTCCAGTCTCACATCTGAGAGCTATTTAAATATATATGTGTTAACACTGTCACTATTGAGGGGTTACATATAAAATGAAAGATCAACATAAAAAGTATAAGAAAGATTGAACACAACAAACCTTTAACCCCCTGTTTCCTTATAATAAATTCTAGAATTGCACCACTGAAACAACATGAGTTACTCCATTTTTTGTGTTTCATTGTTGAACATTCCCTGAGTCAACCTTTTCACTGCTGATCTCATATTTGTTCCCCCATGCGGTAATATACTTCACAGGTTCATAGTTCATAACTATATACTAGGCTAATAACCACCAGGGCCTTTATAAGCCTAGCCGTGTAATCCAACCCAATTGTGTCCCTGTGTATCGTGGGTGTTTATTAGGAGGGGATATGTTAGGAAGTTTCTAGATGTTATGCTGGGAAGTATGTTAGTCTGGGCTTTACTGTCTGTTTCTGTCCATCAGAGACATGGGGTGCAGACCCAGAGTGAATTCTCGATTTTGCATCCACTGGTCAAGGTTACACTTAAACATCACACATTGTCTAATTTTAATTTGAAATCGAATATTAGCAGGATTGCTACTAGCTAATGGATATAACAGCCTGTAAATTATCTGCTGAGTCTATGTTCAGCAAAGTGATTTAATAAGGGTAATGATAACTTGCCCCCTGTTTTGACCTTTTAGAAGGGTCTCAGAGTTATATGTCACTTAGAGTCAGGCAGATTTACATCTGGCATATTTAAATCCTCACTAAATAATACTCTGGGCTCATTGTGACAAATAAATCTACTGTCATCCAGTGCTACCAGATTATATTAAAGAAAGTAATCCTTTAGGTATTTTAACAATAATTTGGACACTTATCATGGGGATGAATGTTGAGGTACACTGACAGGAAAGAAGGCCGTTATTGCCCATGCATGAAATATTTGTATTTACAGACGTATATATTCAGAACATCACTGGGTGCTGGTAGGCATCTTGTAGAAGGCAGTTTGGGAAACAATATTCCATCAAACTGCAGACTCTTGAGTACTGATTACTGAATGCTAGAAAGCAAACTACCATGTGTATTGAATATTGCCTGTTCCTTATAAATAGTCAGAATTCATCCAAGGTGTTTCTTTCTTAAACCAGCACACTTACACCATTTTGACCAACACATACAATCTATGTCTTTCCTCTCTTGAATTGCAGTGTGACACAAATATTAATATTAGATTTTTTTCAATTAAACACTGAACTATTCTAATATTAGAAAGATTTGTCACAGTGGGATAAACAAATGTTGAAAGAGCCCGCACTCTATCATTCTTCCATTTTTTTTTCTTATCTTTTTTTTATAATGCTAGCACACAGTTTCTAAGTAGAAATTGATCTTTTAGACTGTTCCTATCCGTTTTAAGCATAAACAATTACTATTGTGTGTTTATGTTAAACACTGATGAACTGCTTTCAGGAGGTGCAGAAAATAATTTTAATTTTACCAGCAAGATAAATGTAAATTGATAAGTGCTTGTATATCAGAGAAGCATATGTAACTTTAAGTAAAATGGCAAGCCTATCACATTCTCTTTAGCATTTTAAAGAACTGAGTAACTTCATGCTTTCATTACATTACTTACTTTACCTGTACTTACTGCAGCCATGCAAATCTATATACAGAACTACTTTGGGGAACTCAGACGGTGGTTATGTTAGGTGAATCTGCTATTCCAAGGAGACCACTTTTAGTGAGACTACACATACCATCTCTATTTCTGAAAGCTGAATCCCCCACAATCAACAACTCGTGCTCTGCCTTAACACCACAGCCCTCTTTTCACAAAATAATATCACCACTTCCTCTAACCTCCCTGCTTATTGCTTTTCAGTAAATACATTTCACCTGTCTCTTCTGGCTCTGCTGTATTTTTCATCGGTTTCTTAACTCCACATGTGGCATATTCTGACTCTCTCTCTTTCTCTCCAAGTCACCATGACTCTACAGAACGTGGATTGTTTGTAACCAATGACTGAAAGTGATAAACGTATTGCACCACAGATATTTAGGACCTTCAATCCGTGCTTCACGGTCCACATCTGAATCAGACTCAGTAGCACTTCTGTAATAAAAAATAGGGACAGACATCAGTTGTCATACACAACTCATTGCATTTGAAATAAAACAAGACATGCTTCACCCTACTTAGTGAACTAAGTTCTTATAACTATAGGAAAATATAAACCACACAGCTGCATATATGTTAGGTACGTTTTCTGAGGCATGCTGTTTTTTATCTTATTTTGAAATTTCAGTGTTGTTTTATTGTTGAATCTTTATACCACATGTATAAACAGAAATAGCTACCATTTATTTTCATTTAATGAAACACAGCTTTCACACTCCTTGTTAATATATACATCCTCCAAAACTTGAAATATAATGTGTATTGACCACCTTTTATTGACAACATTTAGATAAATAATTTTCAGTCCCTGTTTTTGTAGCCTCCCACATTCCTTTTATTTATGAATTCACAGAGTTTACAAATGCAGACTCATTCCATGTACCAAAATCACATTTCCAAAAGGCAAACGTAGGTTGCTTCCTGACTCTGGGAGGTTACTCTTGTGCATGAGTGGTCTTACTCACATGGTTGCTTTGGCTCATTACATTTTGAGTTCTGTAATTTATTTTAGAAAAAGTGAGAAGATTTTAAAAACAAGATTTCATTTAGAAAAAACATAAATGGAATACATCGCTGAGTAGACATATGGGGCAAGACTGAAATGACAAAATTCCTCTAAAACAAAAATTAAGTACCCGTTTCCTCAGAAAATGTACTTAGGCATAAATACAACTATAAGAGTCATAGGTTGTTTCCTTGTTGTTAGAGTATGTCACTGATGTGAAATGTGTGCTATTTGAATGCAATGTGTCATTTGTTATTTTAGATACAAGAAGTGCCCAAGATGATTGTTCTCTGAGTTAGTCATTTTAAATAAAATAGTCTAATAGCCTACTTCAGTATGAGCTACTGTTTTTTTTTTTCTAATTCTGTATTGATTGAATTAAACTGCTTGTGTAAATAAACAGACATTACCAGTAGTTTTAAACTACCAAAGTTGGTGCATAGTAGCTGATATGCACTGGAAATACAGACTACTTATTTTAGTAGATTTTAAAGGCAATTCAAGTGAAGATTCTAATGTGAACCACATATATCCTTTACAAGGCTATTCCCATACACATCTCAGTGCAGTTAGACCCATAATGTTATGACTTAGAGCAAATGGTTTTGCTGACATATCTGCTCTAGCCGACACATATTGGATTGGTGATTTGGTTAACATGCTGATGGATGTTCTAAACAGGATTGTGTTCTTTTATTGGTATATTCGGTAAACAAATCTAACTGGTTCATTTGACTTACATGGGCCTGACTGTTTTCTGTACCTCTGTTGGCCTTCTTCTGTTTATTATGTTGCTAGGGACGCAGATCTCCATTGTGAGTGCCAATGAAACTTTGTGCATACATCAGATTTTTTACCAACTGCTATTGAGTGTGTGTATGTTTGTGTCTCTCTGCCTGTCTGTTGTCTGTATGCTAAGGAATTGTCAAGCAAACAGGTCACATGTGACTCAAATATAACTCTCTACACATTGCTGCTGAAGCCACCTTTGCCTCTGTTAAACATTATCAGTGTGCATGTGATTCCATTATTTACTGCTACACTGTAGGAACTCCAGTTACTTGTTTCTGTATTGGTACTCTCACATCTGTTTTATTAATCCAAACTAATGTTATAGCCATTAATGTTTTCACAACCAGTACGTTACACTAGAAATTAACCACTGTATTTGTTTCATTTGTTTACATTTTTATTTATTTATTTGGTTTGGTAATTGGGACAGAGCACTGATACAAATGGATTTATTTCAGCTTCAGACTGGACAAAGATAAATGACAATACACAAGCAAGTTAACAAGAAGTATTATGAATACAAACAAAATGTTGTGTGCAGATAGCAATGAAGCAATAATAGTAATAATAATAATAATAAAGTACACAGTACAGGGGACAATTAAAAGGGGTGGTCAGACTAAGTAGGGAAAAAGAAGAAGCAGAAAATGAAATAGTGAAGGGATCGAGCACAAATTGTGAAAAATAGCAAATGTAAGGAATGGACACACAGAAATTAACTATATACAGTATATACAATGTGGAAGAGATGTCACGTATTTGTGAAGAGAATGTGAGAAAGACAAAGGTGCCTGATTGGTGAAGGGGAGAGTGGGGGTTTAGGTGATGCGTCCACACAGAAAGCATTTGTAAACTGATCTGGAGTTGAGATGACCTATACTGAACTTTTATGCCCTGGCCATACTCTGTTTGTACTATATTTCTGCTTGATGCTGCTAATTTTTATTTGTAGGTGTGTCATATGTTTAATGCTAATTTAATGTATTTGTCCACACGTCCTTTGCAAGTTTGTCTTTCCAGTGTTTATCAACACATAAGCTATCAAAGTCATTCAGATTAGGTCCTTCAAGTTTAATGTGAGGTACCCGCTGTGTCAAATATGTCTGAAAGAAGAGCCTGTAATTTAAAGAGTATATAACTCACATTTTGTCAGTTCAATACCCATGAATTGTGGACTGATATTGACTGAATACAAAATCTGCATTAATATATGAGGTTATTATTCAGGAAAACTTTAATTCATGTGTATATCTTTCGTCTTGCACCAAATGTGTCACCATTTATGTTGAGTTGTCACAAAAATGCTTTTAGTTTGTGCATGGACTATGTGAAGGGAAGTATCAAAATGCCATACCATTGCCCACACATATATCTATTTTGTGTGTGTGTGTGTGTGTGTGTGTATATATATATATATATATATATATACACACACACACACACACAGACACATATATATTTACAGGTACATTATCAGTTACTCATCTTTCCAGACTGTACAGGGTCGAATAATCTTTATTATTATTATTATTATTAAGTAATACAGTATTAAAGTAATTTTATTTTGCATATACTTATATTTATCTATGCTATGTAAACAATTCTTGCAGCCAATGAGAAGAACTGTATTTCCTTTCAATAATTTCAAATTGCCTGCTTTGTCATTCTGAACCAACCCAACGCCGTTTCCTTCCCCTAACAAACGGGCTTCTCTCCCGTTGAGCCTGGTGGGTATAGTGGGGTCTGCCTTCAGGGTCCGTTTGGAGCTGGAACGTGCTAATAATGTGGGTGGATCCTTGTCGTCAGGCGAAAGGCGGATATCTCTGCAAACGTTGCTATGGTGGGCGGTGCTGGCCCTGGTTACAGGGTAGGTAATTGGATCCTGGTTCATACATTGTGGAGAGCAATTAAAAGAACCAACTTGGAAAAGTGCTATCAATAGTCTACGGGATATCGCTCTCCGTTTATTTGCCCTTATTTAAGTTATACTAGAACTTTTCTATTTTTAGTTGTGTTGGGCACCTTCCAGAAAAAAAGAGGGAGTTGGATTTTTTTGTAAGTGTTTGGACTCCCCCGCCAGGTTTCTTCCTCCAGTCCACATCGGGGGCTGGGAACAAACCTAGGGCCTGCCTTTTAGGGGTTGGTGCCTTATGTCGGTGGCTTTCAACCTCCTCCGTTTCAGGTCAGCATTAGCACGACACTGCACCGTCAGTGGGGGCATATAAATGCATTACATGTAACTTTTGTTCTGGTGTCTCCTTTTAAGTTGATCACAGACAGAAAGGGAGAGAGGAAGAAACATTGCATAGGAGCTCCCTCTGCTGCTGTTGGCCTTGCTTCTCTGTGAGTGTATATTTTTAGTACTACTTTCTAATCAATTTTACTTTACTGTAATTCGTACGGCTTTAAATTAGGCTGGGATGCGTTCTTAGCATTTCGAAGCTGGGAGTCCCGTTTGGTTTTAACGTTAAGCTAGTTGTTTTGTTTCTTGCTAACTTGCTGCACCGCACATTTTGGTAACTGGCTGTAATTGGTTTTTATTCTGTATTCTACTACTGAAACGTGGTGTGTTTTAAAATAACTTCACAGACGGTTTGCATATCACGCGTGGAAGTGGCTGTTTGTTGACACAAAGCTAAATGGCGGGGTTTTATGCATTTCCCTCCTCGTGCTCTTTGCATGGTGTGTAGGGGGGCATTTCTGTGAGGGCACTTGGGCACAGCCTGGTTAGTGCTGGAGCAGGTCTTGACTTTGCACATCTCTACCACTGTGAATACGATGTGGGCACTGCTTTAAAATGTACATTTCTAGTAACTTCAGGTAGCTTGCAGCTTGAGTCTGTTTTATTCTGGGGAGGGGGATCACGGTGTCCGGACTGCACAGGCTGCTGGCTTTTGGCAGTCTAATCACCGTTTTAGCTGCTTGATAGGAGACGATGTTGCCATTTTCGGTTTTGTCACTTCGTGGCATGAAATGCACCGTTTGCATTTTTCCCCAAAGGTCACCGTCCACTGGTAGGCAGTGCAGGAATTACGTGCATGGCTATCTGGCGGACAGTAAGAAGTTGAGCCCTTTTGTTTGCAGAATAGACGGGGATTTGAAAGCCGCTGTAAAACAGCATGGCATATTTATTTCCAGACCTTTATTCTAGGGCAGCAGGTTGCATGCGGGGAGGTCCTTTGCTGCTGTCCCTACAGTGTCGCGGCTGGCTGTGCATGCATTGCCCTGAGTTGTCCAACGGTCAGGATACAGGCTGCTGTCGTCTAGGGTGGGCGCCACTCTGGTGTCGCGGCATGTCACGCTGTGCAACGCACATGCAGCAACACCATTTAAAGGTGCATGGCCAGAGCTGCCGCCGCCTCACCGCAAACTTTGAACAACGCGGGATTTGTTGTAGGTATCGTCTGTCCGTGGAGCGTTCGCCTTAGTAATATTTACCCAGTCAGAGGTGGGAATCTCAGCAGTCGTGGTTCTGGTAGGAGTACCACAGTGCAAACGTTCTTTGTTTGGATTGCTTGTTGCGGTGCCCTAAAAAATCCCACATTTTACTAAGAAATTCCATGTCCCGCTTGGAAGAGGTGACCCCACCCCTTTATTCTTTATTTATACTCTTTTCACCTATAGACACGTGTGTGAGTATATACAGCGTGTGCCCGCTAGGCTAACTGCCCTTGTGAGCCATTTTAAGCCTAGCCAATTATCACCTTTGAGATTCAAACCATGTACCTTGTGTTTGTAAGGCAAGCACCTTAACCATCAGGCCACCCTCCCAACCCAATGTAGTGCGACCCTGGAGTTGGTATATATAGGAGGGGAGGGGGGGGCAGATCCCCCCCCACCTAATTTGGTTTTACTTAACAATATACAACAAAAAAAACAGAGAATTTCAATCAAACTAGGTGGGGGCTCCACCCCCCCCCCCCCCACATTCCCCTAACTATATAGACTAACTCCAGGGTCGCACTACAGTGGGAAAGGGATATATCCCTTTTATTTGCCTGCAAGTACTACGTGTCAGGCAAATGAAGGTGACCTATATATATATATATATATATATATATATATATATATAAGTAATATCACATTGTATAATGCAGTGAATGCTGAGCAACTTCTGTATCTGCAGTGCCCTGTTATGTTTTGCCTTTATACAATCCCTGTTGGTTTGTAAAGAAATTTGGGGTGAAATAGCTAAACTTTTGTAAGGACTAAGATTTTTTGCATATGCAAAGTACTGCTCATTGTAATGGCTTGCAAGCTGAGTAGCTTCTGCACTCACGTTTTGCTGTTCTCATTGTTTTATTTCAAGTTTTTTGTTACACTTGGAACGTTTCATGTTCTTTTCCAAGCTGTGTCTGTGTAAAAAGGGTTCAGCTAGCCTAGATTTCATACTGTAATCAGACAGTCTGGTAAATTATTTGGACCCATGGATTAGATGTTCTTGGATTTTGAAGGAGCTGCTTTCAAAATAATTTAAAGGTGATACAACTTTGAGTGGAGTAAACAGTAAATTTGTTAGCCTGGGGATTTACTATTTCCTTTGAGTAATGTCGGTGTGGATTGGCTCTAAACAAGGAATACTAGCTCTTAACCTTATGACATAGTTAAAAGAAAGCCACTTTAGACTTAAGTGGCTGTTATAAGTTCATATTCAGCTTTGAACTCCCGTATCTTCAGTACTGTGCCTAAGTTTGCAGTTGGAGATGGCAGAATGAGGCCCGTGGTAAGCCGAGACATTTAAATTTCTTGTTATATTGTTTGTGGATGTTTCACCATAGAGGTTTGTTTTTTAAATTTCTCATATTTGGTATAAGTATGGACTGTCTTGCTAATTTGACTATTTATGGGATCCAGTGGAGGAAACATAACTGCGGAATTTAAGCAGGCTATTAAGTACATTTTTAGCTTTTATCCCTTTTTCTGAAAATGGGGACTCTGTGTCCAGTTTGACTTTCCAAGTCAACAAATGCAATAGATAAATAAGCAGGTTTGCTTTTGAGAATTCTCTAAACACAGAATGATTTCCAGTAGAGGCAGTGCCAGTTTTAAAGGGAACGACTGCTAGTTTATGATCTGAAGGAAATGTGATGCATATAGAGGTGTGCACGAAGTGGGAGTATTTAGGAGGTCATGGGGGATTGGACCCTTTATTAGGGTAGTTATTTTTCCAAGGGAGTTAGTATTCATAATGATGTCAAGGAATCTTTGGGCTTGTCTACAAATAGCAGTGTAGGTCTGTCACTTTATTGATGGGTAGTTTAAGTTCCTAGTAAAATGGTGGTGTGTTTAATGGGATTTCAGCTGAGGTGCTATCATAGGTAGGCTATTGGCCCTAGGGCCTAATATAAGCCTAGCCAAAAAGGTACCCTGGCTTTTGCCACCCAAGAAAATATTCTCAGAGAGGGGCTATAGAAGGTGTTCTGTGTCTTGCAATGAAGTGGTAATTTAATGTTATTTAAACTTCATGTCCCAAGGAATCTATCTCGAGGTGGTGGTATCATTAATACCCCCCCCCCCCCGTAGTTGCCACTTTTGTCTGAAGACTAGGCTCTAAACCTAGGAACAGAGGGGTGTTTTAATTTCTTTGAAACCGCTTTCTTGAGTACACATAGATGGAGGTGTCAAGTTACAGCCGAGTCGGGTTCACACTGTAAGACTGTTGGCTCAGTTCTGGCCAGCATAATGTATTTCAAGCTGAAAGATCATTGGGTTAAAAAAAGCACAGTGGCAAAAAAAGTTTAAAATGGCTACAGTGTAGCTTTACCTAACACTTTAAACGAATTAAATCTTGTTCAGTTTTTGTGTCTTTAGTAAAATGCTACTTCAACAGTTTTGTTATTTGATTACTATTCAGGAAAGAGTGAGTTGGACCAACCTTCCACCATAACTTGTGCAGGATAGGCAAATACATTAGACAGCAACTTACCTAGTAATTACACGCACTATAAAATCCGCCATCAGTTTGAATGATACACAGGCTCCAGCTTTTTAGTTGTGCACATATAATGTCTGTAAACTGTGTATTACAAAACTAGGAATATCCGAGCTCTGAGGCGAGATTTGGAAGTCATTGATACAGAAATAAGTGTTATCAGAATGAGTGATAACTTGAGCTTTTGCAAACAAGTTCTGCTTTCAAGACTTGAGAAATTGGTCTTTTCTGAGCATTCAAGCTGCATACATAGGTACACACACATTTTCCAGTCTAGACAACAGTAAAAAAAGCAGTCTTTGTCATGAAGCAGAATGGCTGTTGTACTGTCTGCCATACTGCAGGTACAAAGGAAATGCTACAGTAAAATTCTCCCTTAAAACCAGTGCTGTTGTAAAGACCCCATCTGACCCAACATTAACACATTGTTTGGTGTAGTGACTTGTACAGAAGTTGCATTATCTACAAAAGATGGAGAATACCCATTAGTGGATTATGTTTGGTTTATTATAGTTATGCAGAGAAAAGAGTCTGCAGTGGGTCATTTGTAGATTCAGTTTTGCTTAAAATTATTTGTTGTAGTTACTTCACTTCACATAATCTTATTTCCAGGCATGTTGAATTGTATACAAGTATTGAAACCACTACTGTTAACAAACCTAAATCAACTTGGCAATTATAAATATTGACTGCAGACTTCTTTTTAAAGATTCTAGTAATTAACAGTAGTATTTCTTCATAGTTTTGTTGGGCTGTTGTAGCTGCTGGGCAGTTATTTAGTGAGTTCATTTTTTTTTTCTATTAAGCATTGTACCTTCTCTTGTATATTTTTTCTTCTCTTTTAGTTGTGATCTCTGTTCTCTGGATTTTGTGTTTGATTGTGACTTCTTTCATTTAGTGTAGAAATTCTGAGAGTTGAGGAGGATGTCGTGTTTTGCATGATAATCTTTCATGCCCTAAGATTGTCTAAATAGGATATTAGTCAGTTTCAATTCTTAGAGCATAAGAACATTAAACATAACCTCTGTTTCAATTACGAAAAATATCAGTTTGTATCTTTCTTTCTGCTTATGAAAGACAGTAATACACAGTCCTTCTAATCAGCTTTCATTTCAGTATTACATCTCCAGCAAACTATTGTAGATTTTTTGTTTATCTTGGACATTTTGTCTGGGGTGTAGAAAACTATAAAGATAATTTTTCAAGTAAAAATTTCCATGGTTGTGATGTTCCCCTAATGGATTTTTAACCTTAGACTTGTATTAATAATAATTGATAACATGTCCTCTCTTTCCGGAGTATAAAGTCCCAATATTTGTCATTTATTTCTCTTGTTGTTTTGTGATACTCATTAGTTTTATCTTTATCTGTATTATCTATATTTATAAGAATTTTATCTTAATCTGTTTTGACGTGCAAAATCTTCTAGTTTGCTATGCTTTGTCTTAAACTGTTTCCCTTTCTTTTAAATCATTCCTAATATTATTCTGTTCTCACTTCCTGAATTATCAGCTAATTGTTTTTTCCTAAACTAAACTGATTTAGATTTGCCATCAGTTTCAAGCTTATGACTTTTAACAGTTATACCAAACCTAAAACTAGCTTCCCTTAAAGACATTTTTACTGCATGTGATTTTTTTTTTTTTTTGCCTTGAACTGTATGGGTGTTAAACTGAAAGTGGTTATACCTTGCTCTTAATGATGGAGAATATAACTTCATCTTGTACAAATTTGTTTTATAGCTTTGTCTAGCTAGTGGACAGTTACCTTGACATTCGAATGAGATGTTTGAATTATTAGTAATTTAGGAAGAAAAATATTTTAATAGGTTAACTTTTGTTTTCAAAAGTAAAGTGCTGTTTGTTCCAGACTTCTGTTAAAGCATTTATGGTTTCTTAAATCATTGTATAATTCTTGTTTTATTTTTCATAAATATTCAGATTCTTGAGTGCTTTTGAAATTTGCAGTAATTAACTTTTTACAATTTTGTTCTTTTATTTAGTTTAAGGCAAAACTCTGAAAAATGTTTTTGATCTAATTTGTTTTGTTTTTGTAATTATTCCCATCAGTGATGGCAATGTTATCTACAAATAACATAATTTTTGGCGTATAAAAATAAGTTTTATTCCTGGTTATTTACATCATTTTTGGCGTTTTATTCCTGGTTATTTTTATTTATTTATTTTTGTTTGCTTAACTATTGCAAGGGGAAAATTAATTGTTTGATAGCGGGCAGCCTTGCTTTAGTGCCGTTTGTTAATGCTATGGGATTCGGTGTCGATGCACTTCCAGTTTCACATATGTAGTATTTTGTATTTGGCTTTGTTCTAAAGCAGCAGATAAACCCATCTGATCAAATCCGACTTTATTCGGTGTCGAGACTTACGACTGCTGTTTAATTATGCTCCTTATTGATAGCTTATACGTATTCTTGTCTTGTTGGTATGAATCTAGTTTGATGTTAATTTATAGCATCTGAAACATGGTTATTTATCTGAAAGTTTTAATTCTGTCATTAATAAAAATATGATCTATATTAAGACACAGGATGTAGGATCTCTTTTATTTTCTTTGCTAATAATAATGATGAGGAAGTATTATTTTTAAAAATGATGGTGCCTTTGCTTGAATATCAACTAAACCTCTGTGAAAGAGTATCAAATTTTAAACATTTCAGGACTGTGTCCACCCATTCCAGGAGACTTTTTTCCGTTTTTTTTCTCACTAATTTCTTAAAAACTCTCCTTCCTGATTTTGTTTTTGTTTTGACCTTTTCTTAATGTTAATCTTTCCTAACAAAAATTCACGAGTGAGGAAACTATTGAGTATTTTCTAGTATTATAAACTTTAAGAAGTGTTGCTCTTTGAAAAGCTAAAACAGTTGTATAGGATAACATTGATTTTGATGTTCCTTGTTTAATGTTTTTATTCATCAAAACTGGAGACAGTGTGGAGATTTTTGTACATTAAGCATCTCATTGTCACGTTCTCTGAACATTTTTTTACACCACCTTGTTAGTCTCCCATATAATGGCATGGTATTCTGTAAAATATTTTACGGGCATCTTTCTTATTCTGTAAAAAGATTTATAAAGATTCCTTTTGATAAACTAAATAAGCAGGAATGACTGTAACTATTGCCAACTTATTAATATGTATTAAACTTAGTTTTGTGTAATATAATGCACCTCCCCTTTTAATTTGAGATGCATCTCTTATGTGGAAGGACTCCTCCTAATCCTCAGTGCATTAGCAACCGCACAGATTTGTAGTCCTTTTAATGTACTGTCTTGTGATTTTTATCAAAGATGCAGTTATAAAATTCCCGTCCATTATTAGACTGCTTTAATGTACTGTCTTGTGATTTTTATCAAAGATGCAGTTATAAAATTCCCGTCCATTATTAGACTGCCCTTCATCCAATGTAAAACTATCTCAAGAGGTTTGTTTAGATTCCCATTCTTGTGAACCAGTAAAGTTTGAGCAAACACCCGGTTCTATTACAGAAGTGAACATATAATCGTGATATCTCTCATTGTAAATAACCTTGGGCTTAATCAAATCTTTTTTTCAATATAATTAACTCTCCTTTTTTTCTTGAGGATTGAGCTATAGTTTCATACTGGGCAATTTTTTTATGTTGCCATGTCTAGGTGGTTTGTGTGTTTCCCAAAGGGAAAAATGACCAATGGTTTGTTTTAATGCATTTACTAATCATCTCTGTAGATTATTGTTTAGATCCTTAATATTTAAATATCAACTTAAAATCAGTATGTTATAAAATCTTCTGTAAGGAATTTTTTTTTAATAATCCAAACCCCTTTAGTGGAACCATGAATGCATCTGTTTCTGGAACTTCCCAGATGAGCTTAATTACGTTTTTAAACTGCAAACACAGTCATCCTCAATCCTGCTGGGAGGAAAGTATAACTAGTTAGGGATGTGTAATCAAATGATCCCTTATCTGTCCTTCCTGCTAAGATAATCACCTACTTTCTTCTATACCTTTGAGCTCTGCTTTTATTGACTTGGCTTTCGGTAGTTCTTTAAGACCCCTCTGGTGTTGATATAAGAATTTTAACTTTTACAAATATATATTGTTTAAATATTGCACTGTACTTCAGCCATTATTCACCAAAAATACTGTAGTTCTTACCCTGTCATTTTCTTTGGAGAAGATATATATTCCACCATACATTTCCAATTTTCCCACATTTCCTTCTCTGTTCTTGCTCTTTCATGTTTTTATATTTCCCGTTTTTCGTGAACAGGCTTTCTAAGTGATTTTTACTTCTGCTTTTTAGAATGGCTAAACTGCAGTCGTTTGTGAAGCATGAATTATACTAGTTTGACTCGTTCCCCATCCCCCTTCACACCTAATTTCCCGAGCTGTTACCTCCTGTGATTGACAGCTCACAGCAGGAGACTTGACTCCGGTACTGTTTCCTTGTTCTAGCCTTTACTTTCTGTATGGGTAGGGGAAGGACTAGGGAGCTGTGACATCACAGCATGGGTGAGTTTTTTTAGGATGGTAGTGGTGATGTCAGTTTGGGGAGGGGAAATGGCTGGAAAACTACATGTATTCGGTGGTCTTGAGGCCTTGATGACATCCGTGAATTGGAGACTACAGCAAGGGCGGGACAGATTTGAAAGTGAAACCACGGTGCAGCAAGGTACTGTTCTAGTGGAGAGAAACAATCAATTTACAATGTTTATTCATAGCAGGGACAGTACTGCGGTGGTGGTGCTGCGGTAGCGTTGTCGCCTCACAGTAAGACGTTGTCCTGTTCGATTCTCAGCTAGACCGTCTTCTGTGTGGAGACATGCGTGAATGGATGTACCTTCGTTGAAGGTTGTGCGTCAGGGCTGGCAACTCGGCACATAAAAATCTACTGCCAATCATTAGCGGACCGGAGTTCCGCTGTGGCGACCCCTAAGCGGGAAAAGCCGAAAGACACAACAACATTCATAGCGGGGACAGTAAATAGGGAGAGAAGTTGAGATTTAATAATAGAATCCCATTGTTGTCCTTTAAGATTCCTTTCCTAGTAGCTGTTTTGCCCAGAACACCAAATGTTGAATTTTAGATCTGATTGACTTGATATGATAATGGAATGTCAGTCTTTGATCTAATTATTATGTACCAAGGTATTTGAAATGGGATACTAGTTTCCTGTGGTGGCTTCTTATGACCTAAAGTTAGTAATTTGGATACGTTTTTATTTTATTTATTTTGAGGTGTTAACATCAAAAGTTCTCTTGTAGTAAGCTCGTTGGCTACAGAAGGTGGATTATTTTTCTAGGTGAAAATTTTTGTCTGTTTTGAATTTGGTAGACATGCAGGTATGCATGTTATAGTAGTTGTGTGGTAAGGTGGTGGATGTCACTGGGGTGTTAATGTAGGGTGATAAATGTGGTGAAGGGAATGTGACTTTTGGTACCCCATGTGAGGAGAGGGTGCAGGGGTAGAGGTGTTAGTACCTGCTGTATCTGTAACTGGTATGTTTTGAAGCTATTGAGAGGCTTTGGGACTTCTTCCAGTTGCTAAAAGTGAGTTGTATGTGCTTTGGTAGTCCACAGTGTCAAACTTGTTGGTGATCTAATCATTGTATTGGGGCCATTAGAGGTGGGATGATGATGACGACTGAGCCTTTTAGCTGGGTTTTTACTCTGCCTTATGTGAATTGTGTCTGTAGTATTTTGGTCTGGTTGAAAAGGAAGGCTTGAAGCTTTTGCAGATAAAACTGTTTTTTCAGATGTAATGTAGCTGAAGTAACACAAGGTGTGTGTATACTCCCTGTGAGGGTTTTGATCTTTCCCGTATGGGAGATAGCAGATTATGGAATGCCCCCCCCCCCATGCAGTAGAGGAGTCTAAAATAATTCTGCAGAGTATCCCATTCTGCAAACTGTAACTCTGCTGACAACATATGTTCTGTTGACTTGTGTAATTTTATCCATCAGCCCTTTTGACTGTGTTAGTAGCCTCTCTCTTTTTAGGGGACACTCCAGGTGGTGGTTACACTACTTGGGGAAATGTAGCCAGGCCATTGAGGAACTTTCCTTTTCTGTAGGTACTGTGGAATCTTTTGCATCCAGTCGGGTTAACACAAACTCAAACCGGTACCTCTGAACGTCTATTCCAAAAGATGTTCTACTCCGAGAGCAGCACGAAAAATTAATCCAGGCAATTGAAGTGAATATAGAACCCACAACCTTATAGTTTTCCAGTACCAAAGGCAAGTGTGCTGCATGCTGAACAGTGACACTGACTGGTTTCTAGTCCTGATCACATTAGGTGGTATTTTTGGTATGTAAGGGACTGGCTACAGCTAATAGGGCTATTTATCGATGATGTCAATGGGTAGTACAGGCCGGTTTTGTCATTTTTTGGGCATATTTGATTTTTTTTTACATATAGTAAGGAGGTTTATGGTTTGGGTTGGATTTTGGTGTAGTGCTTTCTGTGATTAGCTAGGTTATGCAGGGTTATTCTTAAAGTTAGCCGGTCATTTTGTTAGTTGCTAAGTTGTATTCAGTTTAGTCTGATAGAGAGGATGGAAGAGGTTTTCCAGTTTGGCAGTCAGCTGAGGTCCCTTCTGGCAGTCAGCTGAGATGCCTTCTGTGCGGGCTCTGCATGTTACCCCTATGTTCATGTGGGGTTTCTGCAGGTGCTAGTGTTTCCTTCCACATTTCAAAGGTGTGTGGTCTATCTGAGACTTGACTTTGAGTTGACCATTGGTGTGCATGCATGTAGGATATGGACGAAAGACCTGGCAGCCTGTTTCTGTTGCCTCATTAGCCTTGTAAACATATTGGCCGACCGATTCAGTGCCAGCTTTATCCCCCCCAAGGGCCCTATCACAGTGCAAGAAGAAAGCCTGGTACCCACCATTTCTGCAGCTCATGTAAAAGCTGCATTGTCCAAAGCCAAGAATACAGTGTCCGTGGGACCTTATAATATCCCTGGCTGTGTCCTACATGAGCTACAAAGTGAACTGGCACCACATCTGTGTGCCTTGTTCAATCAAAGCCTTACCTCAGGCTATGTCCCTAACGAATGACGCACTGCTACTGTCATCCCGCTCCATAAAGGGGGAGCTACTACAGACCCTGGAAACTGTCACACCATCAGCCTGATGAGTCTGGAATGCAAAGCTATGGAGCGCATCATCATGGACCTGCTTAACAGAAATATAGGCAATCTCCCACACTCTTGACCCCACACAGTTTGACTTTGTCCAGGGGAGATCCTGCCTGCTGAATCTGGTTGACTTCTTTGAGGCAGTCACCAAGGCTGTGGATGAGGGTAGGGCAGTGCATACAGCCTACCTCGACCTGGCCAAGGCCTTTGATACCATTCCCCACTCGGGTATTGTTGATAATCTTCTTCTTCTCTTTCAGCTGTTCCCATTAGGGATCACCACAGCAGATGATCTGTTTCCATTTCTTCCTGTCCTCTGCATCTTGCTCTGTCACACCAACCATCTGCATGCCCTCGCTTACCACATCCATAAACCTAATCTTAGGCCTTCCTCTTTTCCTCTTACTTGGCATTCTTTTCCCAATATATACCCATCATCCTTCCTCAGCACATGTCCAAACCAACACAATCTCGCCTCTCTGGCTTTGTCTCCAAACTGTCCAACCTGAGCTGACCCTCTTAATATACTGATTCCTAATCCTGTCCATCCACCTCACACCAGTGCAAATGTTAACATCTTTAACTCTGCCACGTAAAGCTCTTGACTCTTGCCTTTTTGTCAATGCCACCATCTCCAACCCATATAACATAGCTGGTCTCCATACACTCTTGTAGATCTTCCCTTTCACTCTTAGTGGTAACAGTCTGTCATAAATCACTCCTGACCCTCTTCTCCCCCCATTCCACCATGCGTGTACTCTTTCACCTCTCTTCCACACTCACCATTACTCCTGAACTGTTTATCCCAAGTATTTAAACTCATCCACCTTCGCCACATCTACTCTCCTTGCATCCTCACCATTCCTCTATCCTCCTTCTCATTCACACACATATATTCTGTCTTAGTCCTGCTGACCTTCATTCCTCTACTCTCTAGAGCATATCTCCACCTCTCCAGGGTCTCCTCAACTTGTTCCCTACTCATACTACAGATCACAATGTCATCTGCAAACAGCATAGTCCACGGGGCCTCCTGTCTGATCTAGTCTGTCAACCTGCCCATCACCACTACAAATAAGAAAGGGCTCAGAGCTAATCCTTGATGTTATCCCACCTCCACCTTAAATTCATCCGTCACTCTCACTGCAGACCTCACCGCTGTCACACTAACCATGTACATATCCTGTACCACTCTTGCATACTTTTCTGCCACTCCTTGTACAATGCCACCTCTCTAGGCACCCTGTCATGCTTTCGCTCTAGGCACCCTGTCGTATGCTTTCTCTAAGTCCACAAAGAGACAATGCAATTCCTCCTGTCCTTCTCTATACATCTCCATCAACACTGTCAGAGCAAACATCGCATCTGTAGTGCTCCTTTCCCGGCATGAAACCATACTGTTGATCACTAATAATCACCTCCTTTCTTAACCTAGCTTCCACTACTCTTTCCCATAACTTCAAGCTGTGACTGATCAGTTTTATACCTCCTGTAGTTACTACAGCTCTGCACATCACCCTTATCCTTAAAGATGGGTACCAAAACACTTTCTACACTCCTCTGGCATCTTCTGACTTTCCAAGATTTCATTAAACAAGCTGGTTAAAAACTCCACTGCCATTTCACCTAAGCACCTCCATGCTTCCACTGCTATGTCATCCGGGTCAACAGCCTTTCCATACTTTATTCTCTTCATAGCTGTCCTTACTTCCTCCTTGCTAATCTGTTTCACTATCCCCACATCATCCAACCCTCTGTCTCTCTCTCTGTCTCATATTCTCTTCATTGATCAGCCCCTCAGTACTCTTTCCATCTGCTCGACACACTCTCCTCGCTTGCAAGTACATTTCCCTCACTATCCTTTTAACTCACCAAACTAAGCATCAATCCTTGCATCACTAGGTGGGTTGCAAATTGGCTCACAGACAGGAGCTGCAGAGTGAAAGTTGTGGATTCCAAGTCAGAATCTGTCACGAGTGGAGTCCCACAGGGCTCAGTCCTGGGCCCTCTCCTGTTTGGCATCTACTTCTCAGAAGTCCAGGCCAACGCAGAAGGACTCTGACTGACCAAGTTTGCTGATGACTGCAAGCTAGGAGTCATTATCAACTCCCCAAGTGATGCAGACATCCTACAAAAGGCCCTTTCTGAGACCAGTGACTGGTGTCAGAACCATGGCCTGAAGCTTGACGCCAAAAAATGCATCATCATACCCACTGGAAAAAACTCTGATTTACCACACTGATGGGAGCCCACTGAACACTGAAGGGGCCATAAGAGATCTGGGCAACCAGATCGATTAGCCACTTCACCTTCGACCACCACATTGCCACTGTGGTGAGAAAGTCCTTCTACGTGGCACATCTTATAACCAAAGGTTTCGCATCCAGGAAGAAAAAGGTAATCATCCGTCATTAGACCAGTCATCGAATATAATGCCCCGTTTTGGCATTTACCTGACAAGATACCTACAACAGCTGGAGAGACCACAAAAGTACCTCACAAAAAGGATCCTAGGCCTTAAAACCATGTCCTACATGGACAGACTCCAGAAACTTTAGCTATTCTCAGTTTCTTTTTTCGTCTACCTTTAGAGGTGATCTCTGCTTGACTTACAAAGCCATGTCCGACCCAGCCCTACTTGAAATGCTACACCTAAAGCCATGTCCGACCCAGCCCTACTTGAAATGCTACACCTAAAGAAATCCCAACCTCCCCGTGCCACACTCTTCAGAGATCACAGTCTCATTACCCCCAATTAACAGAACATGCTGGAGGGACAGGTTCATCTCCCAAAGACTGCCCATACTCTGGAATAAGCTTCCCATTCATGTCGAGCAGAGCACCTCACTGGCCCTCTTCAAGAGAAATCTTGACGAGTAGATGGATAACAAAGTTCTAGTTGCCCTACTGGATATGGGCACTGTGAACTAACATTGGGTGGCACAGTGCCTGAGCAATTTTTATTTGGGCTAGGCTTGTAAAGGCTCCAGGGCCATTAGCCTAGTACACACCTATGAACCTATGAATTATCTGCATAACTCGGGCATTTGTGTTTGGGGCGGGGACATTATCAAGAACAAAAACAAAAAATCTCCTGACAAAGCAAATGCAGTGATTTTTCTGTTTTTGATTGCATGCAAATACTTGTACTTTGAACAATCTACATAAAGTACCTCTCAGCTGTTGCACAGTTCTATGTATATGGGATTGCAGTCATAACATCCAATAGGACCGAATGTTTTATCGATGTTACTGTAATGTGACCACCCTTGAGTATGTGTTTTACATCCTCTCCGTGTTTCACTTTTAGAAGTGTAGGAAAGTTTTAGTTTAATTGCCATCTCAGAAAAATTTGATTTGTTCTCAGTGGTGGATTTCAGATTCCTGGCTTTCTTCTAGGTGAATCTGGGTTAATTCCCCACTTTTTTAAACAATTCCCATTTTCCTTTAAGAATCTTCCAATTGTCTTTCACAGCACTTCTGACAATAGTTGCGTCAAAACTATATTTCAAAACAAGAACATCCTGAAAAAGTAGCAGTTTTCTTCTCCACATTTTCATTGTGAGATTTGAGTAAAAAAAGTTTGTATAGGTTACTTCTATCCCTTTCAACCTCTGAAGAAAATAAAATCTGATTTATCAGTTAGTCATTGTTTTCGGTGTCTACATCTTTTCTCTTGGAATGCCACAGGTCATGCTATTCGACACTATTCCTGAAAGTCTTAATGTTCTGGTGTAAACGCAACGAAAAACAAAATTAAATATAAACAACAAAGAATGACTGCCCAGAAATGTTCCGATGGCCTGTTTTATTAAATTAAGTAACTGAGATTGACAACCCACCTCTTGCAATACATATTTTGTATCCACATAAAGGTTAACAGTGTAAGTTTGAACTTACTGTTCCATCATCTGGGTTTCTAGAAATGGTAACCTCTTTAAATAAAATAGATTTTTATCTACTTTTGACCAGTTGACTGAGTGTCAAAATGTAGTTAAACTAGGACCCCATGTGCTACCGCTGATGGTTCTCAGACAGATGTAAAGGTCCTATGACACTTTTATAATTAAAGAACTCTTGTTTTCAATATTTGCACAGTTATATGTGTACATAATTGCAATGAATTTTAAACAAAAAAGTAAAATGTTTTATACATACCATATACATTTGCATTATATCCCTCTTTACTCTATAACCATCTTTTCGTCAGCTAAACCATTTTTTTTTTTATTAAGTACTGTACAACAATTAAATTTCTCTCTGTTGTGGTCATAATTGCACGTAATTTGATCGGAAAACTGATTTAATCTTTTTCTTCAGTAACAGATTCCTGTGTTTTTACATTGTAATAAATGTTCAGAAGCCTCCACTTGTTTACAATAAATGTAAACCTTTAGAAAGATCATGCTTCATTTTAAAGGGCAACTCTCCAAAAAAGTCCTGTATTGTTAAATTTCTGCATCTCTTCTTTTCTGTATAGCTTTAGTAACCTTTTCCTTTAAATCATTCCATGGTAGCATCCAAGAAAAAATCCACCACTATCCAAGTTATATGAAGCCCTATCTGCCGATTCATTACCCTCTCCCCTAGAAATGAGCATTATTGTGTCATGGTTAATAAAGCAGTTGGCTGCCTGTCTAGCAATGTGACCACCTGCTTCTTGGATCCCAACCCTACACGCTACTCAAAGAGCACTGCTGTACATCCCCCCCCCCCCCCCCCCATTTACAGTATAAGAATTCTTAGCCACTCTGGTCCACTTACTCAGCATGACAGAACCAAATTTCATTGCACTAACAAAGTCTTTACCATCCTAGGCCCCAAACTCCCTTTGTACCCAACATTTCGTGCTCTGTTTAAAGATCAGTTCAAGGTTGAGTCAGTTAGCAAATGTGTTTTCCCTGGGCATAATCCCCTTACCCTGCACTCTGCCCTTCACCAGTCAGGTGTCTTTGTCTTCCTCACAATAATATGTGAAGTCTATTCCACACTGTATATACTGGATATAGTTAATGTTTGCATGCCCTCGCCTTATTGTTGCTGTCTTTTATGTTACATTTGGATCATTTTCACAGTATATAATAGTGTATTTGAAGTAAGACACAGAACATTTTTATGGTCTGGAAAGTAATAAAATAAGATGCACAAAATAGTAGTAAGAAAGAGCAGTGTGCTACAAGGTGGATTATATGAAGTGTTGAGTAGTTTAGAAGAGAGAGGGCAGATAGCTGTTAGTGGATGGTGCACTTATAAGTTGGGAGGTGTTGGGGGATGAATAAGTTGGGAGGTGTTGAGGGATGAGCAAAGAAGAGTGAAGTTTGTAGGATGCTGGAGGATAGATGGAAAGATGGGAGGAGGAAGGGGAAAAAAGTAATAGGATGGTGGGAAAGATGTTGGATTTGGCAAAGGCTTTCCTGAATTTCTATTGTTCCAAAGCTAAATTTCTGTTTTCATAGCTAACTCCTAATATCTTAATTTAATCATTCAAGAATTTAATCTCTTCTATTCTTACGGTATTCCTGAATCCCTTTGCCCTAGGGCCTATATAAGCCTGGCCAAAAAGGTACCCTGGCTTTCGCCACCCAAGAAAATTATTTTCCTGTGCCACTGTCGAGCAGAGCCACAGAAGTGATCCCTGGGGTGAATTTCCTACTTCCCATCCAATCATCAAGATTTTTCTTGAAGAGTACTAATTAGGAGCTTTGTTTGATATAGATAGGTAGTTTGTTCCAGAGTATGGGAAGTCTCGGACAGGAATCGTATCCCTCCAGCATATTCTGTTTATTGTGGTGACAAGGTTTAGGTCTCTAGAGCGTGTAGCTCGGACGGATTGGGATTTCTTTAAGTGGAGCATGTCCAACAGCTCTGGGTTTGACATAGCTTTGTATGTTCGGCAGAGATCGCCTCTGAGTAGGCTATGTGCGACAGAGTAAAGCTGGAGATTTTTGAGACTGTCTGCGTAGGGCATCTGTTTGAGGCCAGTAATCCTCTTTTTGTGAGGTATTTCTGCAGTCTTTCCAGTTGTTGATGTCTTGCGGGGTACATACCAAAAGGGGAGTTGTATTGTATAATGGGTCTAATGAGTGTTGAGTTGAGGGGAACAATGACATCTTTTCCTGGATGAGAAACCTTTTGTGATGAGGTGTGCCATGTATAAAGATTTCCTGACTACTGTGGCAATGTGATTATCAAAGGAGAGACTACTGTCCACTTGTGTCCCAAGGTCTCTCTTCACACTTTCGGTGTTAACTTTACTACCACCTATAGGTGGTAGTTCATGGGTACAGAGTTTTTACCAAAGGGGATGACAGTGCACTTTTTGGCATTGAGCTTGAGGCCATGGCTTTGACACCAGGCATCTGTCTCAGTGAGACCCTTTTGTAGGATGTCCATATCGTTAGGAGTTTCGATTATGGCTCCTAGTTTGCAGTCATCTGTGACCTTCGTTAGCCAAAGACTGTCTGTGTTAGCCTGTACTTCAGAGAAGAGAAGTAGATAAATCTACTTGTCACTGGTCTGAAGTCGGAGTTGGAGTCTGCTGCTTTCATAGTGTGGGTTCTGTCAGTGAACCAATTGGCAACCCAACTTGTGACGTGGGAATTTATACCCAGTTTTAGTGAGTTTATCTATAATTCCAGAGTGGGGGATGGTGTCGAAATCCTTGGCAACATCTAGATAGGCTGTGTGAACCACCTTCCTCGTCTACAGCTTTGGTGACTGCTTCAAAGAAGTCTGTCAGGTTTAGGAGACATGATCTGCCTTTTATAAACCTGAACTGGGCGGGGTCCAGAGTCTTTGTTTATAAGTTCCATGATGATACGTTCCATGGCCTTGCAGAGCAGGCTCTTCAGGCTAACATGGCGGTAGTTCCCTGGATCCGTGGTGGCTCCCCTTTGTGGAGTGAGAACCATTGCTGTGCGCCATTCAGTGGGCACAAAGCCTGAGGTGAAGCTATGATTGAACATGGTACTTACGCAGCCTGGGATGCTGTCCGGTCCTATGGGTGATGTGTTCTTGGCTTTGGAAAGTGTGGTTTTTACCTGTGCAGCCATGATTATAGGAATTTGCATTCTTTCGGTATAAAGATTGGCCCTTTAGGGGATGAGGGGGCTGCCAGGATGTTGGCAATATCTGTTGGTTCTGTATATTTAGTGCCATTTTGCTGTAATTCAGAGCAGATGAGTGTTGCCATTGAGATTCTTGACATGGCTATAGAATGCTTTGTGGTTGTCTTTTAGAATTGGTGGCAATTTTGTTTTCATAACTAGCTTTGGAGGATTTTATGCGGGATCTCAGCTTCTCACTGAGGCTGACCAGGGAGTTCCTCCAATCATGGGAGTTTACTTTTAATTTTTTTTTTTTTGCAACAGTTTTTCTTCTCTTGTTGAGTTTGTTTGTTTATGGCAGAGGATCACCAGATTGGCTTTGTTTTTTTGGAGGATAGCATTTTAGTTTTGTTAGGGATAGCATGATCCATGCACTCATGTAAGTGCTTATAAAGTGCAGTTGTGTAGGATTTAGCAGTCATACCTCTGTTGTCCGTCTGCATGGGTGTCGTCGTGAAGTTTTCCACTTCTGTCTTGAGCGTGAACTTGGCTTTGGAGAATTTTTTTACAGTAGTTTCCTTAATGGGGGGTGTGGATGGGATGTGGATGTCTAGGGTGATTAGCTTGTGGTCGGATCTGACCAATCAGGAATTGACCTTTGGTGTGGAACACCGGTCTCCCGTGTTGGTAATGTCCAGGTCTAGGATATTGCTGCCCCTGGTGGGGGTGTGGATAAGTTGATCCAAGGCGTTGAAATTTATGAATTCCAGAAAACGTTGAGCAAAAGAGTTGGTACATGAGTAGTTTTGCCAGTTAATGGTGGGGTAGTTGAAATCGCCCATTATTAGGGTGTTGTGTTATACCCTAATATTTTCCAGTGTATCTAGAAATGAGAAGTGTGAATCATGGGGCATGGTGGGGGATCTGTAGCAAGCTATAATTTGGATTGCGGTCTTGTCCAGAGTTAGTTGCACGTAGATAATCGCTGATCCATTATGCTGAGCAACTAGCCTGGAGGTGTGGGTATCCTTAATAAATATGGACATGCCTCCACCTTTAGTGTTTCTGTCCAGGTTAGTTAGCCGAAAGGTGTGGTATGAATTGTAGCCTGGTAATGCAGGAGTGCTCTCTGGAGCCCGGTCTCTGACACTGCACAGATGTCGATGTTCTCCATTTTAAGGAGTGCCTAGAGTGATTTTTTTTTTTTTTCACCTCTAAGGTTATTGTAGTTTTAAATTGTTTAAACTTTTCTTTTTGCTTGAATTATATCTTTAGTGATTTAAGTCCTATCATATCTAACTGTCAAAAAAATAGTGTGCACTGTAATGCTTCTATCCAAACAATACAATTTTCACTTGTAATGGTTATACATTATATAATGCATATATTCTAAAACAGTCACTGTTTTTTCAAGGCCAGGTTTAACAAATCACATGCCCACTGATACCATTGTGGTGATACCAGTACTGTTGTTACACACTTTGTTAACCATATTGAAGCCATCCATGTAAGACTTTAATATCCATAATAACTAAAACAGAGTTTCCTTCCAAGTCAGCTTTTGTTTGTCATGAATCTGGTGGGCAGCAGGCTTTGTCATAGCTTTTGAATTCTGACTTTGTTTACGGAGTGTAAATTCGGTAGGCTGCTGCAGTTTCTGTTGTAACAGTGCTGCAGTGTATGTTCTTCTCCGCACTTCCTTCTCGTTCGTAAACCCTTATAAAGGCATCAGCAATGTAACTTGAATTGAGTGATTTTGGTTCTCGACTTCTAGCCTGTTAAAGGAGAATTTCATCCAAATGTCATTTTGTTTTCTTTTCAAAAAGTGATTTTCCTTCCCTGTAATTCAACACTATAAACGCTGAATGTACAGAAAAACATCTAATAATTGTATCTGAATTTCTCATCTGCTACATGACAAAGGCCACCAAGAGTGACAGAATAATTAAGTTGGATCAGTTATCCCAACTACAGAGCCCTTAAGCAAACGATGCATCTTGAACAAGGACATTTAAATGTACCTGATCAGATTGCCAGCATCACACCTCCTAGTGTAGCCTGGGGTGTGAACAAAAGCAAGGCTTTCAGACCTAGTTTTCAGATGCAAATGGACAAGAATTCACACTTTTTTTTTATTTCTTATTAGAAATGCCTTTCCATTTAATCCAACTCTTTGCATCACAAAACTATTTTCATGTTCTTTTTGTCGATATTTGATTTTGCATTTTTTCTGCAAAAGTGTACTTTTCTTCTGTTTTGTTACATTTTTGAATTGCATACAGTTTTGTTGGGAAGGAAGATCAACATCACCCTAATTCTAACTATAATATTAAAAACCATAAATGCAGCACAAACGTCTCGGCCTACGTAACGCCCATTAATCATGGAGGTCAGATTTCACACACACGAAAACTGAACTACAGTTGTCAACTTTGAAAAGAACAATTGACTCTGCTCCATTTTCAAGCCTGTTATTCAGACATTCCTTAAAGTTGACCACTAATAAAATCAAGATAAGCAAAATAATTAAAAATGCGAATTGATGCTGACAGTCGATAGTAGCCAATCACAGTACTGTTGTATGCTGCTGAGAGAGAGAGTCACAGTAAATTATCCTGTCTAGGTATTTCTCCCTGACCCTCCAAAATTATGTCGGGTAGGTGAAGGCATTGACTGTAAAACAGTCCTGCTATCCATGGCATTTTGGCATACAACAAATTTAGAAAATAACCATTTACTTTGATACAGTGACATTAGTTATGCAGAAAAGTTCAAGACGTGCTGAAAAATGTGATCAGTTTATTGATGCAGTTCTCTTTTAAGAATTGAAGGTGTGTGCTTGTACATGGTGTATGTCATTTCCCACATCATGCTGTGTCAAGTGAAGGTGTAATGCTTTTGGTGGGGGAATACTGCATGAGGAGTCATGTAAACCATATTTGGTGTATAAGCCTTCTCCCTAAAAGTCTGTTCAGCTGACTGCCAAGATTACCCCTTTCAAATATTCAATAAAATGTTTATCACAGTTATGCATGCCACCCCATTCCCAGAAATTATTGTCCTGTTATGCAGTATTCCCGCTCCACAGAGAACCACACACTTTTTTCCTTTCTCCCTCTGACTGTAAGTCATAAACCTTCATTGTTATGGTCAGATATTGGCCTTTTATTAAATAGGATTGGACACTCTAAATTGGACCTGTGTGTGTGTTCTGTGGAAGGTTGGGCACCGGGCTGGCAACTCCACATTGTAAAACTTCACTGCCAATCATGAGTGGACAGGTGATCCGCTGTGGCGACCCCTAACCGGGAAAAGCCGAAAGAAGAAGAATAAATGTGCTTTGTAGTCCACAGATCTGCTTTAGTAGTCGTGTTATCTAAAAGAGAATTGCATCAACCCCTTTTGCCATGTCACCTGAGGTATGCAGATTTGAGACCTCCCCCTCATTTAAGACCACTGTCCTATTCTTATTCGGTCTTAATCCCACCATAGCCCCTTCCATATTCTTGTCCAGTTATTTATATACAATATCTTCTTTAATTCTGCCTGGTTCAGTCTCTGGTTTGTAATTCAGGATGAGGAGGACAGTTGGGGGGGATTCAGCAACCACAGTGCTTTCACCAAGGGCTGCCACAGCTCCAGGGAGACTCATAGTGCCTTTCCCTGAGGGCTATCTCCGGGTGATGTCTTGGTTACCTGCTAGCCCTCCCTACCCATGTTGCCCACTCCATTTCTTCCTGAGGAATTGTGACTGTCCACATTTTGCTTTGCTTTCCTCCCCTGATATGAGACACTAATCCTCCCCTGTATGTGCTGTCAAATGCCCAGGCTGCTAATTGAACGTGGGTCCCCTGTGCCATAGTCTGGTTTGTGTCTCTGCTATTCACACTAGCTTTTACTTTTTATGATTTTTTGCATTATCTTTAGTTTTGTAGTTTTACCTATGAAGAAACCTATGCAACTTCATCTTCATGTCTGTACGAGTTGTGCTTAGTTTGCAGTTTTTAGGTATAAAGCTGTGTGACTTCATCCTGGTGTTATCGCTTTGTACATGTGTGTATTTGGAGAGGGGTGATGCCGCCCATCATTGTCTCTGTACACGTATAAGGTTGTAGCATGGGAGCAATTTGCTATTTAATTTCAAAAGTTGCAGTGAAATGTATTTGAGTAGCCTACAAGAGAGGCTACTTGGATTGTGATGTATGCCTTTATAAAATAAGGCTTTCGGCTCCATCTTGAAAATGTGGTCATTTTGCCCATGTCAGCGCTGGATTTTTGGACAGTGAGCTAATGTGAAAGTAGTTATGAAAGGTGCATGTGTAATGTATTCTGATGTGTGTGTGTGTGTGTGTGTGTGTGTGTGTGTGTGTGTGTGTGTATACGCACAATATAGTGTTCTTAAGCTTTTCTTTTTCTGTTTACCTGTTGGCAGCTTTGCTGGGAATTGGTTGAAAGAAGAAAGTTGATGTGTGCGTTGCCTACATGACCTTAGTAGTGTTTTGATTCTGGCTTTCAACTGTATATTGGCAAAATTTGTCACCAGTCGCCTACATACATTCCGTTGCTGTATAGCTCTCGGAGATCTTCAGTATTAGAACTATCCCATTATCTAACATGCTTCCATCTTCCTTTATTCCCAGGCTTATCCACAAACCAAATGACCTGTCTCTTGCTAACCTTGTGCAGCCTGTATAATCCTTCTAAGTCACTACACTCCTCTAATAACTACAAATGTTTAGGCTTAGTAACTCTTTCAGCAACTCCTTTTACTCGCATTATCCATCAACACCAAAGCAAGACCACTTCTTAATGATAAAGGGCAAAGTTTTACCATTTCTTTGTTGTAGATATCTAATTATATCTCCTATAGATCGTACTCTGATAATCAAGGTAGATCTCCATAAAGTGACCAGTCTCTTGGGTCCTGTGCTGGGACCTCTACTGTTTGGCATCTACTCTTCTAAAGTAAAAGCAAATACAAAATGACTCTGGATGACTAAGATTGCCGATGACTGCAAGCCAGGAACAGTCATTGAATCCTCAAATGACTTTGCTATCCTGCAGGTAGGTTTGCCTCAAAAAAATAACTGGTGCCGAAATCCATGAACTGAAACTTAAGTTCCAAAAAATGCTTTAATGCGTCCTTTGGGAATTCATCTACCCTAGGGGACAACTGCATTTATAATACGCCACCCATTTCAGGATTTGGGAATTTGTGTGCACAGTGACCTGATTTTTGACCGTGTCCATTGTTTTTAAGAAGGTCTTTCTGTATTGCACTGCTTATAAACGAAGGGATTGTGTCTAGATCTAGGGATGTCATTTACCTTATGAGAGCTGATAAAGAGGACAATCATTGAATATAATGCCCCCTTTGGTATGTCTGTCTAGATGCATGCAACAGCTGGAATGCCCACAGATACCTTATTAAAAGGATTGAAGGCCTAAAAAACATGTCCTACATGGACCGACTTAAGGCATTGTCACTATAACCTGTATCCTACAGAATGCTAAGAGGTTGACCTGTGTGTGGCATAAAGGGCATCCTCCGACCCATTACTGATGGATTTACCTCGCATCACAATGGCATCAGAAGTACTTAGTCTAGGGATCTAAACTTCTGTAACATCAATGTAATGGTTTGGAGGGACACTTGTATTGCACCGATGACACTGCTGCTGTGGAACAAAGCTCGTGCTGGTCAATTTTTTAAGTGCAACTTAGATCTATGGATGGGAAGCAGAAATTTACCCCAGGACTGCCCTCTGTTCTGTTAATGGACAGAGGCAGCTCCTAAGTGTTTTATTCCATGCATGGGTCCCCTCAAATTATTTATGGTATAATCCCAGTTATTCTTATTAGGGGTAATCTATAATCAGTCATGAGATGAGTAAGGACAGTGTATAACCAAATTGGATAGGTTATTTTGAGCACAAAAGGGGAAATTGGCTGGGCTTAAAATGGACCACAAGGGCAACTAGTATATTACTT
Source organism: Protopterus annectens (assembly GCF_019279795.1). Taxonomy (NCBI): domain Eukaryota; kingdom Metazoa; phylum Chordata; order Ceratodontiformes; family Protopteridae; genus Protopterus; species Protopterus annectens. Next base: position 115,336,370 of record NC_056739.1, read on the forward strand.
TACCTGAATTATGCTGCCCTCGTGAAAAGTGGGCTTTCGTACTCTAAAATGTGCAGTTTTTACTTTAGTTATTTCAGAGAACCTATGTTTATTAATTTTTAATACTGGTGCTTCTATTTATTGTATGTTATGAGCAACTGTCCAGTTAGTTCCTGATTTCATGTCTTCCAGCCCTGCCTTCTGATGATGCAGTGGGTAGGCATTCTGTTGTCTACAGCAGATGGTGTTGCATTCTGGTTATTTTGTAATGCAATCATTAACTCGGTCAGAGAATAAATCTATAAATAAACGCAGCTATATTAAAGTGAAAGGTAACAGAAATAAGATGGAACCGTGCTAGCATTCTTTGCAAGGTGTACACTGCTTGGCATGCGGTATAATAAAACGGATGTAAAACTAACAAAGCGTTACTTTCCGAAGATTGATCACTTTTTGATAGTTTTTTTCCCCTAAGTGTGTAAATCACCTCAATGACTGGCTTTACTATACAATGAATTAATTATACCACAAGGAATTAGTGCTGGAAAGAAGACATTTGGCATAATTTGACCATCTGTGAAGCTGAAGCTGCGGTAAAGTGATAATTCCAGAGTAGAAAATTGTTGACTACAGTGTGACATCTGTGTTGTTACAGTGTATGCCAAATACAATCGACTGTACTAGGAATTTATTTGTAGTGCATGGAGTTCCTTGATCATGTTCTGAAGTCTGAGATGACCTTAAGTGCTTCCGTTGTGTAAGCTCCAAACTTAACGGTGCTTAGGGCTGCTTGGCTAAAGTTTTGTTAATGGCACCCTAAGTGCTGTTAAGATTTAGGGAAGCACCTGCGTTTCTTTTTACAGATTTGATTGTAACAGATTTGGGTCTGTGAAGCAGATTGCTTTGACAACGATAGAACGCTGTTTGAAATGGACATAAATGCCATGCTGTTGTGTATCATGGGGGAGGGGTGTAGTAGTGATCCCTAACAGAGTCACTGGAGCTGTGCGTTTTGTCCTAGAGAGCCCTGCAGCACTGTCACTGCCTAACACAGGTCAGATATGCTGTGCAAATAACTGGATCACTCTGATCCCATGTACAAAGTGGAGAGGGGGGTGATGTTGACTAGGTATGCAAGATTTGCAAAGTAAATTGCCAATATCTTTGAGGCCTGCTGTTCAAGGCAACACACCAAATGGTGGGAGCTGTCATTTATGTAGTTCAGCAAAACTGTGTGGTCCATGCAAGTTTGTATCCCCAACACCATTGTAGGGACTATATAATAACTTCTAAAGGAGACTTCATACTCTCTGTAATGTACTGTAATGGCTTATATTGCCAATTTTTGTACCTGATCAGTGGATTGCAGCAATGACAACATTTTTATAGCACTGGAAGCAAGTTAAAGACACTGTCTATAGACATGTGCTTTCTCTTTTACATACATTGCCTGAGGAGGTGTTTAGGCTTCCAACTGGAATTCTTTAATGCTTAAAGCTCAGGATAGTGCCTTGCCTTTAGATTCAAGCCCCAGTTTTACATTTTCAAATGCTAACTTTACAGTGAAAGGCTGGATCTAATACAGTATTATAACAAAATAGTGAGGGTTAGAACAGATGATATTCCATTACTGCACTGCCCTTGGGCAACTTAACTTGGTGGAACTTGCCTAATCACCTATTCTCCCCTCTAGTAGTAACCCATAACATCTTGCATCAGCAGGAAAACTGTCCTGTAACCGTCTTCTTCCGTGGTACTGTCCTAACGGGCAACTATGCTCTGTAGAAAACCGCTTTTGTCACTTCTGACAAATGACATAACATTGCTGGAGATGGCTGGTATTCTCACTTTAATGGAGTAAAATTCTGTAGTTTGGATACAATCAAGCAGTTGGAAAAATCAACGTTCTTTTAAAACACAGGTGTAGTTACTTCTCATAGGTTATATTGCTTGATGTGTGTGGTTCCCCTAACTAATTGGCAAGGGAAGGTCTGTTGAAATTTGTACGTTTTGTCCCCACAAAGACATCTTGACAGATGATCTAAAAACACAGTCAAGTAAAATAACATATTACATAATACACATGGCATGGTTAACTGGAAACAGATAATTACTGTGTGACAGAGGGTGCCAATAGGATTGCGGAGGGCTTGAATCTTTTCATTTGTAGCATGTTGTTTGCATTAGGTTTAGATATGATGTAGGAAATTGGAAATCCTTAGAATGATATTACAGTTAGTCTGTCCGAACAAGTGTATAGTATTGAACTTTTGGGATTTTTGCTCCTGATTGTAGCCAAACAGGAAAAATTATTCTCTGGTATTATGCCTTTTTTTTTTTTCTAATAGGATTTCCTCACACTGTTAGTCTGGAAAATTACAACTTTTAATCTGAATGATTAGAGAGTATTACTAGTGTAATCTTTTTCTCAGTTTGAGTCTGACACTTTTTTTTAAACCTGGGAGTTGTTGGAGGGATGTGAGTTTGCAGGATGTTTTTCTTTGTAAGTTGGCTGTGGTATTTTCTTTGGTGGGTTCCATGGTAAATAATTAAGTTGTGATTTTTGTTTTCGAGCACTGGGTTTCCAAAAATATGAATGGAGAGGCAAAGCGGTGTTTAATAAGAGGTGTGAGGGTGCAGCAGGCAGATTTACTCTTACTGAATGTTTTTGTAACATGCAACTTAAAATGCGTTTTATCTTTGAGAAGTTGAGTAATTAGGTTTACCAATTTGAAAATAAAAAGCCTCTTAACCTGGTAGATATCTGCCGATTTTACCTATTTGTTTTGCAACTATTTTGTCACAAAACATATAAAAATATATTTTAAATATTTAGTATAGCTAAAGTATTGTATATTTATTCTAACCATTCTGAAGTAGAGGTGTTTAATACATGTGCTGTACTGATCTGTAACAACTGTGGTGGTGGTGCTGCAGTAGCGTTGTCGCCTCACAGTAAGACGTTGTCCTGTTTGATTATCAGCTAGAGCGTCTTCTGTATGGAGACATGCGTGAATGGGCGTGCCTTCGTTGAAGGTTGTGCATCAGAGCTGGCAACTCGGCACATAAAAATCTACTGCCAATCATTAGTGGACCGGAGTTCTGCTGTGGCGACCCCTAACTGGGAAAAGCCGAACGACACAGTAGCTATACTGATCTGTAACCATGTAGAATCTGATTCTGCAAGCTTGGTGTTAATGTTACAGGTGCCAGTGAAGTGAGGGGCCTGCTGCTTATCTGGCACATGCCTTCTGAGTTTCCCTACGGCTTCAACATTGCTGGTTAATGGGATAGCCCTATCCATGGAAGCTGGTACAGTTACTAAACTGTCCCCATTCTAAATACTGTTATCACCTCTGGATCTGTATTACTTTGCCGGGGGGTCTCTGGAGCTGTATTACTTTGCCGGGGAGGGGGTCTCTGAGTCTATCATATGCTTTACCTGGACTACATGTATGAAGTTGCAACAATATTGTAATTGTGAATGTTAACCTGAGCAGATGTCATTTACTTTAGCCTAGTTACTGGCCTGTATACAGATAGTGTGGGGACTGGAATTAGTTGTAACATGACACTACCTGTTCTAAGACAAGGTGTTGCAGAAGAATATTTAATTCACAAGACTTTCCCTTTCATACCTCCTTCATTTTTGCTATTTGATGCTGCAGATAGTGACTCTAGGGAGAGGCAGTGGGTCGCTGTCTGCATGTGTTTCCCTGTTTAAAGTAAAGCTGTTGAGAAGTAAGTTGTTCTCTCAGAAAGAACACTTAACTCTGTGTCTGCTCACTGGTGAAACCGCTTTCATGTCTCGCAGACTGCCTGCCTGCTGTCTTAATACTTGCAGTCTGAAGCAGAGGATTGGTTAAAGGTTTTCCCACTGGAAGAATAGCAGTGTTGATAATTTATCAAAGAAATGCCTTCCCACTTCATGCATGATTTTATTTTTACCAGATGTGCCTTCCATCTGCTCCTCTCCCTGTTTACATCTGTATAGATATTTGTGCGAGAACTGGGTGGTGAATGAGCTGCCGTCAGAGAGGCTGGTGCTTTTTACTCCTAGCCTAGAAGGTCTCCACTTGCAGCTTGACATCTTGTCCAAGGTAGCTGCCCCACGTAATTGCACACACTTCTAAGTGTGGTTCAGTACTTCTACTGGGTTTCACTAATACTGCTTGGCAGGTCTGTGTCCTGGCCCACATGCTTCTTGGTATACTCCAGGCCACTGTTTGGTGGTGGTGTTGCAGTAGACCAAGCTGTCCGTCCCCCCCCCCTCCACCCAGAATAGGCAACCAAGCATTTACCACTTACTCCTACCTTTCCTTATTTTGTCCTCCAGCGTGATTGCTAATGAGTCCCGGGGAGAGGACTGGAAGTTATACAAGCAGAATGAACATTGCTGGGCTGTATAAGGGCTATATGGTGACCAGGTGAGGGGAGGTATGTAAAATGTTTGCTATCTGGGGTGGGGCAAGTGTTTTGTAGAAGGAATTGTAGGTTCTGATGCTTGTAATGTTTGGTCAGTCTGTGATATGCTAAGAATTGTATTGTTTTGAATATTGACTAAAATCTTAACATTAATAAATCGGGGAAGTGACTTAAAATTGAGGTAGTTGATGGAAAAAGATGCAGTACTTTTCCTTTTGGTTGGGTACTTGTTGCTGTGCTAACATGAAGGATAATTGTTTCAAACCTCCCTGTGCTGAGGTTTATGGTAAGTAGATGCACAATACGTATACCTTGTATCGCTAATTAGCTATAATTTCTTCCATTTACAGGCACACAACTGAAAATGAGCGAATCGAGTGGAAAAGCCAGCCAGACCCTCGCTTCCAAGCAGGAGAAAGATGCTACAGAGAAGAGGGGTAGAGGCAGACCTAGAAAGACACCTCAGGTATCAAACGCACAGTTGACATTTGAGGTTTTACTTTGAATTAATCTGATGTTTGGTAACTCAATAGCTCAATAAGTGGAGTTTTTTATTGAGGTTTTCTTCTACTAAATAAAGTATTGTATAACTTCAGTTTCACAGGAGGAGGGATCCTGCTGTTATTTCACTGCTTGGGGTTGGAGACACCTGTGTGAATTTTTCCCTACAGAAGTACCATTCAATGTTGTTTGTGTTTCTTGTAATAATTACCTCCTTTTTTTTTTTTTTTTTTTTTTTTAAGTGAATGAAAGATTGTATATGACGTAGGCAGGTATCTTCCATGAGTCCTACAGTATGGAGTTATAGTATAGGGATAAAGTAGCAACACAACATAATGGAAAATACTGGGCTTTCAAGATGGCAAATTGTATGAAAATGTACCTGGTCTCTAGAGACTAGACGAAAGACTTGTTCGCAGTCACAGCAGCACAGCCTCCATGTGGGATTATTGACAGCTTTGGTGGTAATATACCATTGCAGTGGTCCAGCTCTGTTCCACCACATTGTTACCAAATTTATCATTAAAAGTGCGTGACGTGGCACTGAATGGCAGAAAGAAACTGCCCAACGCAGGCTGTGGGGATTGAACTTGTGCCTGAGTAGGTGCATACTACATACTTGTTGATGTGCACTGCAGAGGAAGCCATTTGCCAGCTGCCCCAATTAGTTTGAGATTGTGCTAACTCAGTTTTTCCATTTCTGCTGTTGGCTCTGCTGACTATTCTTCTTTCTCTCCTGTCACTCATTTTCATGCATGATCTCACCCCCCCTTCTTGGTGGTGCCTATTCCTTCCAGTTATGCAGATGTAGTGTGTAGCAGACACTTGCACACCTTAATGGTGTCTGTAAAGAATTGAATGGTTTCAGCCTTTCCAGGAAACGTTGTAAGGTATAGCATGACTGAGTACCAAGCGTGCTCTGTATAATGTAGGAAACTGCAGATTGTACTCTGGTCTCGTACTATCACAATGAACCCCTTTGTGCTGCATTGTTTATAAAATAGTGTTCAGTAAATTATCCATGTGTCACTTTGAAGCCCTGATCCCCTCCCTTTCTGCTTCACCACCACGGAGTACCAAAAGCCACCCCTACAGCCCGTAGGAGTTGCAATGATCCTTGCCTGCCTTGGAGCCCTGACAGTCATCTGCTGATTGTTGAAATCCCGTATGATTTTAGCTGTAATCCCTCCTGCACTCAAGATTCCAGCACTGTTAAGGCAGGATTTGTACTGCCCAACAAATCAGCATCAGTGTTCAGCCCCGATCATAGTATTTGCATCCAGAGAAGAGGTTGTTGATAGACTTGAAGGAATTTGTGTGGCAGGGGAAGGGTATGAGTCAAGTTGACCTTCCCTCTAGAACAAGGTGGTGTATGACTATATCATTTAAATGGGTACTTGATCGCTACAGATTAATGCTCGCTTGTATAACCATAGCAGGTGGTTAAAAATCAAGTGGAACAGGATATAGAGAAATGAAGATTTTTTTCATGAGGTTGTAGAAAATATTCTAAGAACTAAGCTAACATGGGAATGGAGAAAGATTTTGGTAGTAGAGATGACTGAAAGTAGGAGAGTGGAAAATAGGCAAGACAGGTTGGAATTTACTGGAGCAAAATAGGGGAAAGTAAGTAGAGTTTGAGGACAAGCAAAAGCCTGGACTACAGGCAAGGTGCTACCTACCCTCTCGGAGAATGATATGAGCATAGGCAAAGAGAACGGGATAAGGTAGTACCAAGTGGAAACCCAGCCTTGGTACAGTTTATAATTGGTCTAGAACAGAAGCTGCTGGGGAGGGGGGATAATTGCCAGGGTGTATAAAAAACGCATTAATAACTGTAAAAAAATCCATCAAAGGGGGTTAGAAAAGATTGGGAAAAATGGAAAGGACATTTACAAAAGAACAATAAGACATTTTGTGAGGCTTCCAAGTACATAGTCTCGAAGACTTAGGGTTGCTGCACATACTTGTTTCTATGGGTATTTTTTATATACCCCAAGTTGATTTCAGACTTTTCTTGGGTACATTGCAGTTGCTTTAAGTCATTTGGAACACATTTTTGGGGAAGTAACAAAATGGCAGCGTTAAAAAAAAAAAAAAAAAAATCTCTGCAGAGTACTTGGACAGGAATGCTGAGAAAAGAAATGTTTGCAACATTCTTTTTGTGCTGGGAAATAGGATCTGGATTGGTTAGCTTTATTAAAAACTTTGGTATGGCTTCATTATTGTCTGTCAAAGAAAGCAATTGCTAAAAATGGAAGTCAAAATCTAAACCAGCTGTAACCGAAGGTAAAGTGAAAAGAGCTAGAGGTGAGATCTTTAGAAAAGGGAGCAAAGTTCATAGTAAATAAATGGGATGTGTGGGAGCAGTACATGCAGAATAATGTTCAGGAGGAGGATCTAAGGAAAGGCAGGAATTGAGCAATTTAATATTAGAATCAATAAAAATAAAAAAAGAAATAGTATTACTGCATGGCAGCAACGGAAACATTTTTTCTGTTGGTGTAAACTCATGTTCCCATTTAAAATGTGATTTAATAAACATGTTTAATAGTGTTTTGTTTTTAGGTGGGAGCTAGAAAGCCTACCACTAGGAACTCCTATGCATTCAGTTTGAAGAAGGTTGGCTTTTGGTGGCATGATACTTTGTGGGGGGGGGGGGGGCCTTGGTCTTCAGTATTTGAGAGCTACTGGCTTGTCTTTGCCTGTCTCCCACTGGATCCTTCTCTGACTTCTTGGTCAAGCAGCTCTTCAAAGGGGTACTGCACGTCAAGAGACAGAGGTTGACACTCCCTTTGGATCTGAATTGCACGTTGGAACCTCCCAAGTTTCTGACAGCCTTACTGGTGACCCTTGCATCTGCTTGAAGGGTGTCAGCACTGCTGTTCTTATGCATGTACCACTCTTCGTGGTAGTTCACGAAGAATGAGATGAGCCTCAACGTTAAGCCTCCAGCCATGCCTAAGGTAGTGTCCGAGTGTATTCACAGCCATATGTTAAGCAGCTCTCACCGCCTTCGTTCTTAGCCGCGGAACAGGTGTGAAAGAATACTGCATTCTCTGGGTGTGCACAGACAGCTGAGATCTTGTCTAGATAGGGCAAAAGACTTCAAGAAGACAAACTGGTTGCTCATCTCTGACAAAAAGTAACCAGCACAACTGATGGGTGTGCATATCAGTGTCTATGCAGTTTCTAAATGTCTCCCATTATTTACTTCTGATGCACAAAGGGCAGGCAGCTGACAGGCACAGTTCAGGCACACACAGTAAGAGCTGCTGTTGCTACTGTGGCCTTCTTGCAGGGAAAAGGTTTCCAACCCATCTTGGAAGCTGCAACCTAGCCATCTCTCTACACCTTTACAGAGCATTACGAGTTGGACACCCACTTTTTTTTTTTTTTTTTCTAGATTGCTGTCTTGTAAGGCATCCTGAGCTGTAGTCGCCCCTGTTTCTGCCACCCTTTCAGCCTAATGTCTGGGAGTTCTCAAAAGTAGGAAGTACTGCAGCAGTGATCTTATGAAGGATGTAGTCACGTACCGTAACAGTAGATGATTCATAAGGTCATTGTTGCAGAAGTAGTCCCCACCGACCCTCCTGTAGGGAGGCTCCTTTCGACCTACAGATACTATTCATTCTTTCTGTCTGATCAGATATTTAGATCCTTGAGATATTCTGTGGGTCCTGCCCAGCAAAAGTAGTGCTGCAGACTTGAGTCCCTTTAAGATCTTTCCTCATCATGCTCTAGTCTGGTAGTATGATTAGTTCAGATGTCATTTGACACCATCGTAGACAGACGGGCATATATTTCGACTTGGCTTCAGTTACATGCTCATCCTCAAAATATATTCTATATTTTGTATTGCATTTTGCTAGTCTTCATTTACTGTTGCTGTAACCTTTATAGGATTAATTTAGCTGGTACTTTCCCTTTAGACATTTTTTTCCTCCATCTAAATTTTTGCTATTTTTTTTTTTTTTTAAGCCCTTGTGTTTTCATATCTGTTAGGCTAGTTAGCGAGTTTTCTTCAGTTGCTGGTTATAGTACTATGGTAGTTATGTTTTTACTTTTCTTTTACCTGCATCTGTGGAGAAAGAGGAAAAAGTGTTAGAAATGTGTGCACAAAATCCCACCCAAAGACAGCCATGATGCATGTTGTTTGTTGAATATTTGACTTAAGGACTGACATAAAACCAAGAACCCACAACACAAAATTCCAGTTCCACAGGTAGCAAGAAAAAAACAGCAGGAATAAAAAAAAAAATAAAACGCAGTAGTTTAATCCAAATACTTAGCGCTTTCTCTGAGTAGTAAGCAGACTTCTTCAGAGTATACAGCCACATTCAAACACAGGTTTATATAAGCCTATTAATTAAACATGTGACTACACACACACCCTCACATTTAAAGTATGAGGATGTTTTTATATAATTCAAAAACTTTTAAACAAAATAGAAAAAAAATGTGTACAAGAAAGCACAAACATTTTATCATATATATAAAAAATGTACACATTCCTAAAGCAATTGTCATATTAAACTTGATAAGATAAGTTTCAGGGCAATGCCAGTATAAATGTACTCATTGAGTCCAGGGGGGAGCTAGCATTTAGTCTAAGTTGCCGTAGCAACTCTCGCTGCTCCAATGTATCCTCCCAGGGACCTCCTGTAGGATCTTTTAAAACACAATCTAGACCAAAAAATGAAGTAATGAGATGGATACTCCATAACATGCTTTGCCAAATAGTTAGTCTCCTTTTGTCTTTCTAATATCAAGGGAATGCTCATGTACTCTATCCTTTAACCTTCTCTGGGTTCTTCCAATATAGAAGTGTGTACATTTTTGGCAACAAGCCAAATAAATTACCTCTATAGAGTTACAATTGCAAGAGAAAGTGGCCTTACAAATTACACCATTAACTTGCACACAGTCCGCTGTTAAAATTTGCCTGCACTGGGTGTAGGAACCACGCCTCCTAGTACCTGTTTTTTTGTTTGAATACATAAACTGGAAACCAGCTCTGGTCTCCAAGAAGTTCTTCCTCTTTTATAAACAAATATGAGTCTATCCTCTATTTTCAGTAACCCCTTTAAACAGAGAGAAAGAGTTGCCCAGTTTTTAGTGAGAATGTTCCAAATTTCACTTTCTTGCATAACAAAAACAGTAGTATAATCTTTAACGGGCTTTTCAGTTTTATTCTTATCTCAAACTGAAACAAAGTTGGATTTAATGAGGGGTACAATGTAACCACTTTCCCTTTTTGCCTTAATTTCTACTTTAGTTTTAATAATATGTGAAGGGCACCCTCTGGCACTAAACATCATGGCTAGGACTTCACTTTCTTTCTCAAATAAAGTGTCATCTAAAACCATCCTGGCAAGCTGGATGTAATGGCTCTTGATAATTCCACCTTTTCAAAAAGGGGAATGGTTACTTTGGTATTGCAATAAACTATTACAGTAGGTGGGTTTTCTATAGATGGTACTTTGAGTAAACTGAGTAGCTTCATGTTTAACTAAAGTAACGTCCAGATAATTAATCGACTTTAGAATAAAATTGTAGGTGAATTTTAAAAAGGACAAAGTAGAATTCAAAAAATCTATAGAGGGGGATGCCAGTAGTTTTTCCCAACCCATCCAATAAAGGGGTCTGTATTAGATCACCGAATGCTTAGGTAAGCGAACGGTGATTAATCGACCCCATAAAAGCAAAAGCTTACAAAACCAAACTGTCAGAACAACGATTTTTTTTTCCAAGGGAAACAAATCGCTGTTCCAACCAAAAAAAAAAGGGATTAAGTGGGGGGGCTTCACCCCCCCACACACACACACACACAACCCCACTACTTGTATATACCAACATATATACCAACACTGAGACCACACTACAGTGCCGAAAATCGCAAAGTACCAAAGCGGCCAAGAAAAGTCTTTCCCAGGGAAAGAATACACTTACATGCCGCTTCGATATTTTGCAGCTTTGGTTTTGTCAGTTCGACCAAAACGCATCCGAAAACATGCGTCTTTGGTCTGCTAATAGGAACCCCAATAAAGATGTCATCCAGGTAACAGGTATATATTCTCCAAGGGGCGATCTCAAATCAGTTAGTTTTTTCCCCCACTGTATTAATACAATGTTGGCAAAAATAGGGGCACAAGAGGCCCCCATCGCAACACCTTTTGCTTCTTGGAAATATTGTCCTCCTAAAAATACAGAGTTGTTTTTAAACACCAACTCCATGCAAACATTCAGAGTATAAATGTCATTCTCATCAAAACAAGAAGCCTCACACAAGAAGTCACTGAACTAAGCCAACCCCACATCATGGGGGATGAAGTTCAACAACATCCGTAGTCAAAAACACTAAATTATCAGAATAGGGAAGCTCCCTTACTTTCAATAGGAAATCCCAGGAGTCTCTTCATAAATAGGCGCATCTATTAACCACCTCTTTTAAGTGTTATATCAATAACTAGAGGACCATCTCTATACCAGAAGAATGCAAAGTTCCTGTAATCATGGCTGCATAGGTAAAAAACACACACTCCAAAGCCAAGAACACAGCATCCATGGGACCTGACAATATCCCAGGCTGCTTTCTACACGAACTACAGATTGAACTGGCACCCTACCTAAGTACTGTGTGCAATCATAGCCTCACCTCAGGCTTTGTGCCCACTAAATGGCGCACCGCGATGGTTATCCCAATTGGGTTGCCAACTGGCTCACGGACAGAACCCACACTGTGAAAGTAGCAGACTCCAAATCCGACTTCAGACAAGTGGAGTTCCACAGGGTTCAGTCCTGGGTCCTCTCCTGTTAGCCTGTACTTCAGAGAAGTAGATACCAAACACAGAAGGTCTTTAGCTAACAAAGTTTGCAGATGACTGCAAACTAGGAGCCATAATCAAAACTCCTAACTGACATACTACAAAAGGGCCTCACTGAGACAGATGCCTGGTGTCAAAGCCATGGCCTGAAGCTCAGTGCCAAAAAGTGTAATGCCATCCCCTTTGGTAAAAACTCTGTACCCATGAACTACCACATAAGTGGTAGTCTACTTAACGCCGAAAGTATGATGAGACCTTGTGACACAGGTGGACAGTCGTGTCTCCTTTGATAATCACATTGCCACAGTGGGAAGGAAATCCTACTACGTGGCTCACCTCATCACAAAAGGTTTCTCATCCAGAAAAAGAGGTCCTTTTCCCTCTCTACTCATCACTCATTAGACCCATTATAGAGTACAACGCCCCTTTTGGTATATGCCTAACAAGACCTCTACAACAACTGGAAAGGCCACAGAAATACCTCACAAAAAGGATTACTGGCCTCAAACAGATGCCCTAAGCAGACAGTCTCAAAAAACTCCAGCTTTACTCCATTGCATATTGCCTACTCAGGCAATCTCTGCCTAACTAACCTGCAAAGCTATGTCAAACCCAGAGCTGTTGGACATGGTCCACTTAAAGAAATCCCACTCCCTCTGAGCTACATGCTCTAGGGACCTAAACCTTGTCACCACAATAAACAGAACATGCTGGAGGGATAGGAGTCCCAGAGACTTCCTATACTCTGGAACAGACTACCTATATATGTCAAACGGAGCTTCTCATTAGCACTCTTCAAGAAAAATCTTGATGATTGGATGGGAAATAGGAAATTCACCCCAGGGATCACTTCTGTGGCTCTGCTCGACAGGGGCACAGGAAAATAATTTTCTTGGGTGGAGAAAGCCAGGGTAACTTTTTGGCTAGGCTTCTATAGGCCCTAGGGCTAATAGCCTAGTACCTACCTATGAACCTATATTTAGCCAATGGGTGAGTTTTTGAACAACTGGCATTGACAAGTGGCCTCATAAGGGGGCTCAGTCAAACATTTATGCATCTTCAGGGTGCCAAAAATAGATAGAACCATTGGGAATTTTACCTGAAAAAAGTCATATGCAACTGCACTGATCTGCCCTTGATCGAAGAGATCTTTAATGAGAATCTTTTTGTAAGACATATTAATATAGTTTAAAGATGTCTCTTCATAATATCCACTGTTAAGGACAAAACCATGCATCCATCCAGCTTAAATAGTCTTCCCGATCCATAATAACAACCCCCCCTTGTCTGGATTCATAACTGTAATCCATTTATCTTTAGATAAGTTATTCACATGCTGTAAGATTATGTTCAAATTTGTTTTTTTAGAGACTCCAGCAGCCAAAGCTCTTAAGTCATATTCCACTAGTTTCTCATAGTAGTAAAGGAGCTGAAAGTGCATAGTTAAAAGTACTACTTCTGTGCAGTTTCTAACAGTCATCACCAACAGTATCAAAAATAATTTTAATTTTCTAAGAAACATTTTAAAGTTCAACAATATTCTTTCGATCCGAATGTGCTCCATCAGCACAAAAGAAAACTCGTTTACTTAATAATTCCATGTATTCACTACTGTATATGTTGTTTGTGAAATTAAAAATATGAAGGTCACCTTTCTTGTTGAAAGTCATTTGTAGAGCCTCCAAAGCATTCACCAGACTGTCAGGACAAAAGTTCCAATCAATACAGTCTGTATCACCAGAGAGTGAACTATTCACTGTCTGTAATAGTTCTTCCCGTATCTCTGGTGGCCGTCATTGTTCACCTGGTGCATGTTCCTCCCTCCCATAGGGGCTTATATAAACCTGAGTTTTAATGTGGCTGTATACTCTGAAGAAGTCTGCTTTCTAATCAGACAAAAGTGCTAAGTATTTGGATTAAACTACTGTATTGTACTTTTTTTGATTCCATATGACTGAGGACTGCCAGATATGTAAGGCCTTTGAGCCCAGTGCTGTAACTGACCTAAGGGCCCCAGACACACGGCCAGAGAAGCCTAAAGTCCCCCAGCAAGCCTCTTTATGCAGGGCTCTAGAGGGGAGGAAAAGACAATGCAAATCAGTCCAATCTTCGGCTCCGTGTTTCCAGAGTGCAGTTAATTATGATGCCAACACACACGCATCCTTTGGCTCCTCAAGTTTTGGAGCTGATACTTGCCAGACAAGTCTCCTGAATGGAAGTTAAGTAGAACTTCTCAGAAAGGGAGTTAGCCAGGGTTCCTTCATTCTCCCTCTGTTTCTTCACTTTACTACTTCAGGTCTTATAAAAGCACATCAGTGGTAGATTTGGATCTGAAAAAGGAAGCAGAGGTGTGAACAGCATGGCAAGATGTTTCTGTCTGAGTGTGGTGTGAAACTCTGCAGAGATCTTACAGTAAGAGTCAAAAGGGTTCAAAATCATTCTGGTTTGGTTTAAGAAATGCCAACATTCGCCATTTGAGTCAACATTTGCCAGGAGGAGCCAAGGCAAAGGGGGGCCTTTTAATGGATGCAGGCCCAGAGATTGAGGGTTCAGATAACTAGAGAGTCTGTGGGCCCTTTTCTGACTGGCAGCCCACTGTCACTGAAGGACTGCCTGACTACTCATCTCTGGAAGCAGTCAGTGGCTATCTGTCCCTCTACTCTTCAGCTTGGATGGCCATCACTTGGGACAAAGCGTTCAACAAGATAATATCCAGAGGCTATACAACCCTCCCCACAAAAGAAGTAAAACAGCAGCTTCCAGGCATACCCTTTCAATTAGGGGTGGCAAGACAGGTGATTGGTGTCTCATTATAAAACGGGACATCTAAAAGGTCCCACCAGATCAGATAGGGTCAGGATTTTACTCCAGGTTCGTTTTGGGTTCAAAAAATGGAGAATCCCTTCATAGCACTCAATTCATTCTTTCTTCCTAAAGTGGTATTTGAGGTGGATATTAACTAGACAAGTAATCTGCCATTTTTTTCTGAGTTATGCCAACGAAGATTAATTTGTCCTGCATAATTTGGCTGTTCCCAGGCAACTAAGGTGCTTCCTTTACAGGATTATGACCTTCACAAAAGCTCCACAGCTCTGTTTGCCTTGAAGTTAACTGTGTTCACTTGTGTCCAAGGTAACTATATATCCTGGTGACTTTCATATTACATTTCGTATGCGTGTGTGTGTGTGTGCGCTCATCTGTGTGGTGGTGTGTGTCGATGTTCTTCGTGTTTCACTGTTGCAGTCATTACACTTGGGTTATCCTGCTGGCAGGCTACCCTCAGTCGGCCTGAATTCCAAAGTCTAAGTCCGGCATCGATTGCTGTCGGCTGACTCATGAGATTTTCGTGTTCGAATTTCAGATCCAAAGTCTTCATTAAAATGTAAGTACCCCGTTGGGGAATTTTTTTTTTCTTGCTCCAGACTGATGTCAGAAAAAGTTAATAATTGTATTTCTTGTGGGAAGCAAATACCTCATAAGGACTATTCTTACTGTATTCCTTGCCTAGGCCCTGACCACGACATTGCTAGTTGTCTGTTTTGTGCTAGATTTAACCAACGCAGTATTAAGCATCAGTACGATTTTGCATTGCACTATTTTGGCAGAAGATTTAATTATATGATGTCGTCTGATAGCCATCCGACTACCGGAATTCACAAGAAACGTAAAGAAAAGACAGGCATCAGAGGTCCAAAACTGACTAGGCTTCTTCTAAGCCAGTTGCCGGTTCTCAGTGAGGCGCCTTCGCAGCCACTGACGCCTGCTACTTTAGACCCGCAGGCCGCTACAAAGTCCCACGTGGAGTTGACTAGGCCGCTGGAAGCTCAAGGTATTGGACCTTCGAAGACTATTCCCTCAGATTAGTCTGGAGCCGCTGAGTAGGCATCGGCTTCTGAGGGTGTTTTCAGACCTACTCAATTATACATTAAAACGACTTCAGCTTCAAAGGCAAAGACTAAAGCACCTTTAAAGACAAAGAAACAAGTACAACAGCGTCATGGACAGGCCTCCATGCCCAAAAAACAGATGCTCAAAATGGCCGAAGACTTAATTACTTTGATTAGGGGTTCCCATCCCCCACCTGATAAAAGGCCTAGGCAAGAGACAGAATATGAATCTTCAAATCAGGTTTCCATTTCATCTGATTCCTCCTCTGATCAGGAATACTCTCTTCCTCCCTCTGAGGATTCTGATGCTGAAGAATCTATCCCTTCAGCCTATCCTCCTGGGGATTACTCTTTTGGGGAAACCTTGTATACCATGAGGGAGCATTTCCACTGGGAGAGCCAAGATTTTTCAGAATCTTAGAAAAGGCTCTGAGACTTCCTTTTACTACCACAACACAGGCCCCTAGCCATTCCACCTGTTAGACATTGTTGATGATGTATTTTCAGAGTCCAGTCTGACCCCTGACTCCTTACCTCCAGCTCCTGTTAAGCCGGACAGGTACTACAGGGTTCCTGACTCTCATAAATTCATTTTCAAAAACCCTGCTGCTGACCCAGAAACTGTTTCTCAGGATCCCAAAGGGGTCAAGGCTTCCAGTACAAAAAACCCTACCCCCTCTGACAGAGATTCTAGGGCATTGGACAGATGGGGAAAAATGATTTACACTTCTGCTACCTTGGCTATAAGAGCTTGACATTGTCAGTTTCATATGCTCAAATATCAGCAATATATTATGTCACTGCTTAAACAGAAAATGTTGATAAATTCTTAATGTGCAGTAAACAAAGAAATGCAGGATTTATTGCATGCAGCTGAACAAGTTGGAAAGCATACTTTGCAATGTGGTTTTGATTCTTTGGAGGCCTCCTGCAGAGCCGCTGATACGGATTCTGTCATCAGGAGGCATGCTTGGTTAAAGGAACAAAATCTGCCTGTTCATGTCAAAGCAAAATTATTAAATGCCTCATTACAGCATGATACCTTGTTTGGTGTTAAAGAAAGAAAATGGAAGACAAAGCTAAATCTATGCAAATGGTTAAGCATTTCTTACAGGTTTGCTAATTTAGCAGACACTGGCCTACAAAGAATTGGTCCTTTCCAGTGTCAGACAGACCACAAAGGGGCAGATACAGATGCCCAAGAGGCAGATCCCAGCCCCAAGGTTTGTACAGGTCTAAACAATGGGGTGCTTCTGCCTCCAAAAGTGGAGAAGACAAATCACAGCCATACAGGAAATGGTACCAATGACTTCCCCCTGCCTGCACCAAGCACTTATCTTCTGGCAGCACCTTTAGGGGGAAAACTAGCACTTTTTTTTTCTAAAAATTTGCACATAATAACCCAGGACAAATGGGTCCTAGACATAGTGTCACAAGGCTACAAGTTTCACTTCCATACCCTGCCAAGGACAAACTGTTGACCAGACCTGCCAAAACATCAATGGGCAGAGGCTCAAAAGCAAGTCTCATCCCTCATGGACATGAGGGCCATTCAACAAGTACCAGAGCAAGAGCAGGGACTAGGATTTTATTCGAGACTGTTTTTGGTACCAAGAAAGGACAAGACCTGGAGACCAATACTGGACCTATCTATTCTAAACACATTTTTGGATATACCAAAATTCAAAATGTTGACTGTACAGCAACTTCTGCTCATGTTGAGCAAGAAGGCTTGGCTTGTGACTTTAGACCTAAAAGAGGCATATCTGCATGTCCCAATCAGACAAACATGCAGAAGATACCTCCTATTCAAAGCTGGTTCAATGCACTACCAATTCTCTGCACTGCCGTTTGTGAAGACCCTGGGCGCAGTAGATAAGCCAAAGTGCCTGGCACCAGTAATTGCATTCTGCAGACAAAGAGGAATATAAATATATCCTTACTTGGACGACTGCCTCATTCAGAGAACAAGGACATTCTACTACAGCATCTGGTGTTTGTAAAGAGATTTCTAACAGGCCTAGGGTACACAGTCAACGAAAAGAAATCAAAACTAGTACCCTCTCAAGAGATAATATTCCTGGGTGCAAGCTTAAATACAACTGCCCAGATAGCTTATCTCACGCCAGGCAAACAAAGGCAACTGACTACCTTTTTCAACCTGTTGGCAAGAAAGGCCTAGTTATCTTGCAAGAAAAATTCTGCAGGCTTTGGGCTTCATGGCATCCTGCATTCTACTAATTCCATATGCGAGACTGCATATGAGGAAACTTCACTGGTACCTAAAAAGTGGTTGGACTCAACATTGCCACAGTCTGTAAACAATAATTACCCTCATTCCCTGCCTGCAACAGGAGTTTCGATGGTGGGCAAAGGCTTGTCACCAGAACAAGGGACAGCCATTCACTTTACCCCCAGCCAGGCAGACATTAACAACGGATGCATCAGATTATGCCTGGGGGGCCCATATGGCAGGAAGATGTATTCAAGGCACATGGTCCGCAAACCAAATGCATCTGCATATCAATCAGAAAGAGATGCTAGCTGTTCAGAATGCCCTGACAGCCTTCAAGGACCTACTTCATCCGGGACAACTACTGATAGACAGACAACACCATGGTCATGTGGTATATAAAGAAGCAAGGAGTCATTCTTACCCCCTTTGCAGACTAGCCATGACTTTGTGGGACACCGCATTGACTTGCCAAGTACATCTGCAGGCACAGTTCCTGCCAGGAAAGATAAATACTCTGGCAGATGAACTAAGCAGAAACCTCATGGATCCCCATGAGTGGAAATTGGATCCACAAGTCTTCAGCATGATAACAAGGAAATGGGGATGCCTGGATATAGATCTATTTGCCTCTCCTCACAACTACCAACTAAAATGATTCTGCACAAGGACTTATCACAGACAAGCATGGAAAGTGGACGCCCTATCTTTCAGCTGGAAAAGCTTAGCAGTATATGCCTTTCCTCCACTGCCTCTCCTCCCCAAGGTACTTCTAAAGGTCAGACAAGAGAAGCCAAAGATGATACGGATTGCCCCATACGGGCCCCGCCAGTACTGGTATCCAATCCTAAGGAACTTCTCAATGCCCGGCTTGGACCTTGCCTCAAATACCTCATCTACTATCCCAACAAAACAATCAGATCCTGCACAGCCAACTAAATACCTTAAATCTGGTAGCATGGCAGATAATGTAGTCATACAAAACGCGCCTCTCACTAAAGCTGTAATGGATGTCATTTTGGAGGCCAGAAGGCCTAGTACCAGAAAATCTTACGCTGGAAAATGGAAGAGATTCTGTGCTTGGAACCAGGCACAAGGAATTGACACAGCTGTACCAAATATTCCTCAGATTTTGCAATACTTGACTGAGATGCTGGACAAAGGCCTATCCTTTTCATCAGTTAAAATTCATGCCTCTGCCATTTCGGCTCATTACTGCTTGGTGTAACTCATTCTAAGCCTTTTGGTTTAAACACTTGGGCTTCGGACCAGTTAGTTGTTTTGCACTGAGAGGGTTTGTGGTCTGCACTGTTGTGGCAGAACAGGTAGCTTACATCCTTCTAGGTTGAGAACTGCTGATTGAGGGCTCAGTGTCTGTTATTCTAAAAGTGTATTAATTCTGGTTTAAGCACTTGGGCTTTCAAGCCAGTTATTTTACATTAAGAGGGTTCATGGTCTGCACTCTTGTGGGAGGAGAGGCTGGACTCTGCCCTTCTGAGCTGGGAATTTCTGGTTAAAGGCTTATAGTGCATGCATATCTGAACTGTTCCTTACTGAAGTTGGTGCGCCTTGTTTGCTGTGGCATAGACTGGATTCGGGCCTGCTGGATCTAGTTTTGTTTGTGTAACTTGAGCACTAATCCAGACATTCTCTAAAGTATTCAATGGTATTTATTACTGCTTGGTTGTAACTTGATTAAAGTGTAGCTATCATTCAAGTCTTTTGGATTAAGCACTTGGGCTTCAGAACAGTTGTTTTACATTAGGAAGGTTTGTGGCAAGCACTGTGGTGGCAGGACAGGTAGCTTTCATCCTAAGTTGGGAACTGCTGATTGAGAGCCCAGTGTCCAAGTGTATTAGTTCTGGTTTAGGCACTTGGGCTTCAGGCCAGTTATTTTACATTAAGAAGGTTCGTGGTCTGCACTCTTGTGGGAGAAGAGGCTGGACTCTGCCCTTCTGAGCTGGGAATTTTCTGGTTGAAGGTTTATAGTGCCTGAATATTTGAACTGTATCTTACTGAAATTGGTTCACCTTGTTTGCTCTAGCATAGACTAGATCCAGGCCTACTGAATCTAGCTTTGTTTATATGCTTGTTGTTTGTTTGCTTGTTATTTCCTGGAAGCTAATTCCACCTAATCGCAACTTCTCAGCTTCTGTGGATCACTAGTGATATCTGCATTGCTTACTGTACTTATTTCCTTGTTTCACTTGAAAGAAAGTTACTGTTTGTCGTTTTGCATTTAGTTACTTGTAACACATTGCACTCAAGTTACCTGGCACTTGCTCACTAAAGCAATTATATAAGTCAGCACTAAAAATTAAAAGCACTACACCCTCACTCCCCACTGGCCCTTGTTTTCAATTAAGGATTTCCCAATATTATTCTAGCATGTCCAAAGGTCAGTTGTCAATCTCCTCTCCGGTCCAGCTGGTGAATCTGGGAATCTTGAGGCAATGTTATAACTGCCTCATGTACACAGACAACCCTCTCCTCCTCCCACATAACACAAATACTTGCGAGAGATGCAGCTATTTAGCCAAACTGGAGGCTGAGCTCTCTCAACTCAGGACTGGCAAGACCAGACAGGAGGAGAAGGCAACTACACACACCACAAAACCAGCCTCACATAATGCTACCACTCCACTGAATCAAACACACAGACATACTCGGAGGCTCTGAGTAAAAATTTACCTAAACAGCAGAGGCCTCCAAAGCAGACACCCAAACAACTGCTACCTCAAGACACCCCACAAGCAACACATAAACCACAAAAGCAGTGTGCAAAGCAGTCACAGCCCTTAAGGCCAAATACAACACCAAACATACTTGTCATAGGTGACTCCATAGTCAGACACACTGACGTCCCACTCACCAGGCTGAACAAGGAGAGGGTCACAGTAAGCTGCCTATCGGGCGCTAGAATCCGCCACATAACACAAGCACTCGGGTCACTCCACGGCAAGTACAAATTTCACACAGTCATTGTCCATGCTGGTGTGAACGACCTGAGACGTACCTCCCTGGACTACATGAAAAGAGACATAGAGGAGCTCTCTGATTATGTAGCCCAGGCAGGTATGACCCTAACCCTGAGCAGTATCCTTCCTTCACCAAGAATGATGCCACAATATAGAGACAAGATGATCAGCTTTAACAATTGGCTTAATGTCTGGTGTCATTCAAAGGGGATCCAGTGTCTGTCTGCCTGGGATGACATGCTTGACAAGCCACGCTGCTTCGCAAGGGACGGCTTGCACCTGTCACCCCTGGGATTAGGATATTGGCTAAGGCTCTTGCCACCCCATAGTGCCTTTTAGGCAAGGCTCAAATTCTAAACATACCACCCTAGAAAACAAAAATGGGAAGAAATTGAGGGTAATGCTGCTCAATGCCAGAAGTCTAAATCTCAAAATGCACGTACTCGAGGCCCTTCTCAGTATGGAGAACATCGATGTCTGTGCTGTAACTGAAACCTGGTTCAAGGCTCCTGAGAGCACCCCGGCACTATTAGGTTTTACCTCATATCATGCGTTCCGGCCCCAAAACCCGGACCACACCACAAAAGGAGGGGGTGTATCCATATTCATAAAGGATACTCACACCTCCAGGTTGGTGGCAACGCAAGCTTGGAAACCATCCAGGTGCAACTAACCATAGGCAAAACTGCTCTACAAATTGTAGCATGGTACAGGCCACCCTCTCAAACTCAGGAACCCACACAGCCTTCCTGAAGACACTGAAGGGTATAAATGTATCTCCAAACACCATCATATTGGGTGACTTCAACTACCCGAATATAGACTGGGAACATTACTCGAGCCCTAACTTTCTAGCCCAACGGTTCCTGGAGTTCATAAATTCAAATGCCATGGAACAGCTAGTCACTGTTCCACGAGAGGAGAAAATATACTAGATCTCATTGTCACAAACATGGGGACAAAATGCTCCACACCGGAAGTATATCCCTCATTGGTGAGATCTGATCATAAACTAATCTCACTGGAAATCCACATCCCGCCCCACCCCAAGCAAAAAGACCATAGTGAAGAACTTCTCTAAAGCAAACTTCACACTACTCAAGACTGGTGTGGTATCCTTCAAGGCCCCTGAGCCAGAGGAAACCACAACCCAAGCTCGGAAGCCCTTACAAATGCCTTCTATGAACACCTCCAGGACTGCATGGATCAGGCAATCCCAAATAAAACCAAGACTCTTTCCACAAAGGGCAAGCGTCCAGTCTGGTGGACCCCAGCCATTAACAAACTTTACAATAAGAGGAGAAAGCTATTACATGATAGAACAAAATCCATAAAGGAAGTCACCCCTGATCATTATTAGTAAAAAATACGAGCACTCATAAAATCAACTAAGGCCAATTTTGAGAGAAAAATTGCCATGGATTCAAAGGACAATCATAAGGCCTTTTTCAGCTATGTTAGGAACCTGGGTGGAAACTCCCAGATATGCTCAGAATTAGTCCAAAATGATACAAAAATCACTGAACCCACAGACATTGCCAACATACTGGCAGACAGGTTCAGTGCAAACTTCCCCTCTCCCCTAAAGGAGAGATAACTATCCCAGCCGAGTGTAGCCTCCCGGACATCTCAAATGCGCAGGTGAAAGCTGCTCTCTAAAGCTAAAAACACAGCATCAATGGGACGGATGGTGTCCCCGGCTGTGTGCTACACGAGCTAAATGAGGAATTAAACCCGCACATAAGGCAGCTGTTTAATCTCAGCCTTACCACAGGATACGTGCCCAAGGAGTGGCGTCGGCAACTGTGGTCCCACTCCACAAAGGCGGTGCCTCACGGACCCTGGTAATTACCCCCATAAGCTTAACAAGTCTAGTCTGCAAAGCTATGGAGAGGATCATAATGGAGTTCATAAACAAAGATATAGGGACTTGCAGACATTGGACCCGACCCAGTTTGGCTTTGTCAAGGGAAGATCATGCCTTTTGAACTTGGTTGACTTCTTGAAACAGTCACCAAGGCCATTGATGAGGAAAGGCAGTCCATACAGCCTACCTTGACCTTGCAAGGCTTTCGACACAATACCCCACTCGGGTATTGTAGAAAAACTTACCAGCTTAAATGTAAACCCATATGTCACAAGATGGGTTGCAAACTGGCTTAAGGACAGAACCCACAGGGTTAGAGTTGCTGGCGCTGTGTCAGACTCCAAGCCGGTCACAAGTGGTGTCCCACAGGGCTCTGTCCTTGGCCCCTATTGTTTGGCATCTACTTCTCAGAAGTACAGGCCAACATAGGAGGACTTTGGCTGACAAAGTTTGCAGGCGACTGCAAACTGGGCCATAGTGGAAAGTGCATCGGACACGGATATCCTTCAGAAGGGACTCACGGAAACAGATAGCTGGTGCCAGAGCCATGGCCTGAAGTTAAACGCCAAAAAATGTATAGTCATACCCTTCGGGAAAAACAAGGTAACCCCAAGCTACCATATAGGTGGCAATCCACTAAGCACAGAAGAGGTTATCAGGGACCTGGGGACCCAGGTTGACAGTGGCCTTTCTTTTGACACTCGCATTGCTAAAGTGGTTAGAAAGACCTTCTACATTGCCCACCTGATCATGAAGGGATTCACATCCAGATCTAGTGAGGTCATTGTTCCCCTGTACTCTTCACTTATCAGACCAATGATCGAGTACAATGCCCCATTCGGGATGTATCTCACCCGACATCTGCAGCAATTGGAGAGACCCCAAAAGTTCCTCACCAAAAGGATAAAGGGACTCCAAAATCTGTCATATGCTGCCAGATTGAAGAAACTCCAGCTCTATTCAGTCGCATACCGTCTGCTCAGAGGTGACATGTGCCTGACATACAAGGCCATGTCCAACCCGGAATTAATGGACATGCTCCACCTCAAAAATCCAAATCCACCAAAACCACTAGAGCAAGCAACTTAAACCTTAGCACGGATATAAATAGGACGTGCTGGAGGGATAGATTTATCACTCAGAGACTCCCTATGCTGTGGAATAAAATCCCGGTCCATGTGAGGCAGAGCACCTCGCTGACTCTGTTCAAGAGAAATCTAGACCTGTGGATGGGAGATCGTAGGTTTACCCCAGGAATCAACTCTGTGTCACTGCTGGACAGAGGCACAACAAACTAATGGGCACAGTATTTTTTCATATAAGGGATGGCGTAAGCCACAATAATTTGGGCTAGGCTTATAAATGCCTTAGGGCAGATAGCCTAGTATAAACCTATGAACCTATGAACAATAGAGCCACCAAACTTTTCTCCTCCCTTGTTAAGGCAGTACCTCAGAGGAGCCAAAAACATAAGGCCTCCAAGGAGATCACCAATACCTGCATGGGACCTCAATTATGTCTTGGAAAAACTCACCCTGCAAGTTTTTATCTTGGAAAACAGCTCTGCTCCTAGCAATAACCTCTGCAAGACGAGTCTCGGAGCTACAGGCACTCATGGCTGCGGAATGTTTCATCCAGACAGGGTTTCTCTGAGGACAAACCAGACATTTATGCCTAAGGTAGTGTCCATTGTGGCTCTTAACCAAACTATTCATCTGCTTACTTTTTATCCAAACCTACAGAATAAGGGGGAGAGAATTCTGCATTCTTTGGACATACAGCTATGCTTCCACTTGAACAGAACCAAAGCTCTCAGAAAGACAGAGCAACTACTAGTGGCATATGCTGCAGGATCAATAGTGGCATATGCTGCAGGATCACTAGTGGCATATGCTGCAGGATCACTAGTGGCATATGCTGCAGGATCACTAGTGGCATATGCTGCAGGATCACTAGTGGCATATGCTGCAGGATCACAAGGAAAGGCCATCTCAAAGCAGACTATTTCAAAGTGGATAGGCCACAGCATTCGTTTTTGCTATTCACAACATGGCAAGCCAGTGCCCAAGGGCATTAGGCCACATTCAACCAGAGCAGCAGCCACGTCAAGCCTTCCTCAGGGAAGTACCAACCAAAGACATGTTAGAGGTTGCTACCTGGAGTTCAGTGCACACCTTTACAAAGCACTGTATTTACCACTGTACTCTAAATCCAGGGCAGGCTTTGCCACTGCAGTTCTGCAGGGCCTCATAGCAGCTCCTAATGCTATTTAGCTCCAGCCTCCCAACCATAGCTTTGGGATTCAACCCAAGTGTAATGACTGCAAAAGTGAAACATGAAGAACATAGTACAGTTGTATACACTTACCATAAACGTAGATGTTCGAGTGTATTCACTGTTGCAGTCCAGGTTACCCACCCACCATCCCTCATATCTTTGCTGCAACGTCTCTGCACTTCTCTAATCTAAACAACCTATGTTGTGTATTTGCTTGTAGATGAAGGTATAATATATTTTGGTGCCTGCATGTTTTATTGGCATATTTTTGGCCTATCCTTTTGGGGGCACCTGACATCTGGGGCAAGAAAAACTAAAGGAAATGGCGTCGGTTGCATCTTTTATACCCCTGGCGCACTGACGTCAGGGAAGAGGCAACAGCAACTGACGCCGGACCTAGACTTTGGAATTCAGGCTGACTGAAGGTAGCCTGCCAGCAGGATAACCCAAGTGTAATGACTGCAACAGTGAATACACTCTAACATCTACATTTATGGTAAGTGTACACAACTGTAGTGTGTGTGTGTGTCGGGGTGTGTGTGTGTGTGTGTGTCGGGGTGTGTGTGTGTGTGTGTGTGTCGGGGTGTGTGTGTGTCGGGGTGTGTGTGTGTGTGTGTGTGTGTGTGTGTGTGTGTGTGTGTGTGTGTGTGTGTGTGTGTGTGTGTGTGTGTGTGTGTGTGTGTGTGTGTGTGTGTGTGTGTGTCGGGTGTGTGTGTGTGTGTGTGTGTGTGTGTGTGTGTGTGTGTGTGTGTGTGTGTGTGTGTGTGTGTGTGTGTGTCGTGTGTGTGTGTGTGTGTGTGTGTGTGTGTGTGTGTGTGTGTGTGTGTGTGTGTGTGTGTGTGTGTGTGTGTGTGTGTCGGGTGTGTGTGTGTGTCGGGTGTGTGTGTGTGTGTGTGTGTGTGTGTGTGTGTGTGTGTGTGTGTGTGTGTGTGTGTGTGTGTGTGTGTGTGTGTGTGTGTGTGTGTGTGTGTGTGTGTGTGTGTGTGTGTCGGGGGGTGTGTGTGTGCGCGCGCGCCTGTGTCTCTGTGTGTGTGTGTACGTTTCTATCGACCATTTACTTTGCAAACCAAAGGCTGATTTCACTAGGTCTACTGTCCGTTTCTCCAGCTTTGTTAGGAAACCCTCTACTGATGAGATTTGTGTGGCAGCTACATGGACTGCATTGCATACCTTTGCTAAGCACTGCAAACTAGATGCCATTTCCAGAGCTAAGGTTTCCTTCAGGGCAACTGTCCTAATGGGACTCCTGTCATGATGCCCCCCAAGTGTTCTTATAGTTTGGGACTTTGATCCAAATGTCTGATCGAATACACAGAATGAATAAGATGATAGTTATTTGCTTATCATAATGCTGGATCCGTTCATTTTCATCTGCCTGTAAAACCTGTCCTTCTTACAAATTGCTACTTGCTAAGACCTGAATGATATTTCCATTACCCGTCATTGCTGTTCTTTTTGGTACCAAACACTATCTGAGATGATCATATAGGCTAGAGCAGGAAGGGAGGGTTTCTTAAAGGGGCTCAAGGTTAGAGCACTAGTTCTAATGGGTTGGATCTGATGGGCAGCTGAAGGACCAAAATGTCATATTGGAGAGATGATAATGAAAGGCTTCGACATTACGGTAATTACAGAACTACAGTTTGGTGGCTGAGGTGGGGCCCAGCACACTTTTTTTTTTTTTTTTTTTTCTTGGGTTGCACCATTTCCTACCACTCACCCCCCCCCCCCTTAAGGTAGTTTACCTATAAGGTAAGGACTGGGGTAGGCGTTTGTTTTAGAATAGCCTGCATCTGCTTACTGGGCCTCATCTAGTCGTTGGAGAACTGCCCATTACCTTAGCATGTAGTCACTTACTGCTGTGCCCCGGGATAATTTCTCTAAATTGGGTGCAAAAAGCTCTGAAGATGGCACTGGCATATAGCCCACTTTTATCAGCATGTTGGGACATGCGGTAGGTTTAGGTTTATCCAGTGTCCATGGGCCAAGATTGGACAAAGCTCTTAATGATAGGCCATATGGATGGGGGCCCCTGGTAGAGAGCTCCCATGAAGTAAGGAGTGTTACAGCAGTGATCTCTCTGAACATCTGTTATGGTAAGTTTACCTGCCTCATCTAATTGTACTATTTTTCCTTCTCTTTTGCTATTGGTGGTTCTTCCCTACCTGGTGAAGCTTTACACCCAAGTGCAGTACTTTACATTTTACCTTCCACCTTTCTGCCTACTTAGTCTGCCTTTCCAATTGCTCCCTTTTTACTTGTCCCCGTCCTCAGCCGCTGCACTTATGAAGAGATTTTGTTCTGTGGCTGTATTTGTAGTGCATTCTAAAATATCTGACTGTAATTCCATTAATCATGCTGATGGTAGTACTTGGGTGCATTTTACACTGTTTTATTTCTTTGCTTGCAGGAATCCACTGAAGCCCCTGCTGGAGCCCCAACTCCTAAGAGACCTAGAGGCAGACCCAAGGGCAGCAAAAACAAGAGCTCTTCCAAAGGACGAGTAGGTGTTCTAGAGTCCTACTGTTGTATTTCATTACTTTTTGTCATGGCATCTCCTAGAATTAAGGAATAACAGGTTATGGCATTTTCACCAGGTACATCAGTCTAGTTCAGGAAATGCATTTCAAGTAAGTGTTTTTAACTGCAGTTAGAGCAGATATGTCCCATCATTCCAAGTGCACACTATAATAGTAGTCCATGTTTCTTGCTCTAGTACATATCACAGGTGTTTGGCCAACTTGAGCAGAAACGAAAGATGCAAACGAGGAGAGGAATATAAGTAACGCTTTTTTAAAACGGCCAGTGAAAGGGCCATTACTGTAGTTTGCAGGGAGCACAGATTTTTGTCAGTGTTCCAGTTTTTACAATAGTAGTGTTGTACGGCAGACTGAGTTTGCATGAGTATACTTGCACTCTGGCTTAATTTTGTTTGATTGAAGTAAAATATTTGCGTTCCTGCTCCTTCAGTTTGTGGCTTAGTTGCTCAGTAAAAGTATCCCTTGGGAGGAGGATTTTCTCTGGTTGTGGTTCTGTGTTGCAGGTGGTCAGATGGTGTTTTCCTGAGGAGATAAGGATGAAGAGCTTGGCAAAGGTCTGACTGACATGCTTATAATTTTCCTTGGGCATTGTGGTTCTGTTCAACACTTCAGCGCCAACGTTCAGATGAAACTGGAGATTACTTGGACTTGTGCCCTTATTGCTCCAGCCCAAGAATTTCTGTAACTGCTTGATATGTTGTAGTATAAGACAAACCCATTTTAACAAGTGTGTTGCTTGCTGTGACCTGCTGCACTCTAGCTGCAGATTGTTGCAAGTAGATGCTTGTAGTTGAGTTTGGGGCTAAGCCTAAAATGAATGCAATATAAATGGTGTGTGGATGGAGAAGATTCCCAACTTTTTCTGTCATATGTGCTATACGGGTGTCTACTGGTTGCAAAAGGGATTGAGAGCCCTTCCCACGTACGACCTTTGTTAAGCACGTTATGGAGTTATTTCATTCCTTCTGCAGTCTCTTCCTTGCCATGGGCAGTATAGTACAAGTTCTGTAAATGCTGCTTAATTAAACAGCCTTATTTCACCAGTAATATTTTCTGTTAGCATTCCACTTACTTTGTATGGTCTCTAGCACCTTTTCTTGTAATTTGTTACAGGCTGTCACGGCTGTAGCTCCTCCTGTGAACAGTGTAATCTTTCTTTTTATAGTTAAATTTTGTTAGGTGTGCTGTGCATATATTGTCTTCATGCCTTCCTTTCTTGACCCATAGTGGTCTACCACCAGAAAGCCCCAACTCAATTTTAACAACAAATTCTAATGGCTTTCAGCGTTTGAGTAAGGGAGTAGTTTACTGATAGGATCAGGGTGACGAGGGCTAGTGACAGTTGCATAGCTTTTTTTTTTTTTTTTTTTAGAATCTGAGACAGGGTGGATTGAGCTTGTAAAAGTAGAACAAAGGAAGTGTTGCTGTAGCTACATTTCTGCATTATTGATGCCAATACTGTTGAAATGCACTTACTGGTTTATGGATAGGCCTAACACACTTGGCACCAAGAACAATTCTGCATTCTTTGCAGCAGAGCTGTGTAGGTGGACAGCTGCATTTGCAGAGTCTGCATCCCAGCAGTGTATCATGTCCTTTCCATGTAAGATTTCTGCTGGATTACTCATTTGTTATGAACAAAAATCCAGGAGTGGGGGAGGGTATTGGTGCTGGATGGGAGGGACATGGACAAATCCTTAACTGGTTGTTACTGGGTGTAAGAAGCTGGATGTCATTTGATAAAACAAGCTAGATGTCAGAGAGATGAATTTGCAGGGGAGTGAATCAATGCAGCACAGGTGGACTTTGAAGAATGTGGTGGAGTCTTGTATAGATAGTATAGCATGCTCTCTCTGAGGTGTTGCGTGGCCATGGCATTGGTAACTCTAGAATGCCCCACATCTTGATCTTCTGCATAAGATAGCATTTAGGCTTTTGCTTTGTTTTGAGTGTTGACCTACTTGTAAAATATGCATGTCTGTTACTTGAACTAATGCTACAGTCTCTCTCTTGATTTAATAAGGATTTTAAGGGCTGTGGTGTGTATGTGTTATTGACTGCCACTCCTGGGAGGGATACAATATTCAGAAAATGGAAGGAAAAACAAGTCGAGGGAGAAGGGGAAAATGAGAATACTACCAGTTAAAGCAAGGATGTTAGAACCATAAAATTCCACACAGAGTAAAAGATAGAGTTAAGATGCCCTTCAGTTTCACTGTTGCAGTATTTATTACATTGAGGATCCTCTGCCAAGGGCAGCCCGACGTCCGACCAGTATATTAAAGCATTTAGGTTGCTTTAAGGTACACCATACATCATACATATGCACCTAACGTAGCATAGAACATAAAGGTGACATCTGAATGTACCATTCTCTGAACTTCTTTGCTGCCATCTTTTGATAAGTCTGTCTGAACACCAACGTTGCATAGCTGGTTTCACTAAGCCATTGCAAATAAGTACCTTGTTGGAGTTCTTTTTTTTTTTTTACTTATAGTTTTCCTTTTGTTGCTTGTGGGGTTTCATTTCATCCAAGAAGGGTAAATGCCATTGTGGGAGATTCCCCATAAGGACCGCCACAAACGGTGTCTGTTTTGCCTTGGCGCCTCGCACAACCATATGTCCTGTTCTATCCGTCGGGCTTTTGTACCTAAAACCCTTCATAGTTGATTCTCTTCTTTGGGGCTAAAACCCTTCATAGTTGATTCTCTTCTTTGGGGCTAAAACCCTTCATAGTTGATTCTCTTCTTTGGGGCTAAAACCCTTCATAGTTTATTCTCTTCTTTGGGGCTTTATCTTGAGAATCCGTGTCATAAGCTTCTCTCGAAGGGGATCTCTCGAAAGACACAATGGGGAGAACTTCCCGCTCCGAGGGAAAGCTGTCAGGTGAAGGCCAAGAAGCTTAGGCCAGAATAGTCTGCTGATGTTCATGTTTCACTGTTGCAGTCATTACATTACTCTGCTGGCAGGTTGCCCTCAGTCGGCTAATTAACAAAGTCTTGGGTCCTGCGTCGGTTGCTGTCCCTTCTTCCATGACGTCAGGTCATCAAGGGTAAAAAACATGCAGCCAATGCCATTACATCTGTCTCTTTCTTGCCGCGCTGTGCTCGAAGCAGAAGTAGTTTGCAAGTGCAGGTCGGATGACTCCTGAAATTTTCGTTTTTGAGTTTCAGAACCGAAGTCTTCAACTAAAAGCTAAGTACCCCGTTAGGGAAACTTTTTCTTGCTCCTTAATTGTATTAATTGTGGGAAGCAAATATCTCATAAGAGTTTTCATTTGTACCGTATTTCTTGCTTAGGCCCTGACCACCACATACCTTGCTGTTGGTTTTGTGCTTTATTTAACCAGCACATTATCAGTCATCGGTACATTTTTGCTTCTAAATATTTCGGTTCTCCTTTTAATTATCCAGAAATGACGTCGGCCAGCCATCCGACTACCGGAATACCAAAAAAACGCAAAGAAAGAGACATGCCATTGAGGTCCAAAACTGTCAAGGACACTTCTCCTAAGCCAGTCGCCAGTTCGCCGGTACTCCTCACAGCCCCTGATACCTGCTACTTCTGATTCGCAGGCCTCTGAGACCCATTCAGAGTCTGGTATGCAGCGAGATGCTTCACCTATGGAACCTGCGGCTGTCTCTACCTTGGATGGGTTCGGAGACGCTGTAGGCACCGGCTTCTGAGGGTGTATTCAGGCCTACAGATTTGTATATTAAACTGACACCTCCTTCAATATTAAGGTCAAAATCTAAATCTGTCTAAAACCCTGACACCTAGGCCACATGTTCAGGCCCCTATGCCTAAAAAACAAATGATCAAAATGGCTGAAGATTTAATTACTCTAATCAGGGGTAGTCAACCCCCCCCACACACACACACACACACACACACACACACACACACACTTCTAAGAGGCCTAGGGCTGAACTCGACTATGAATCTTTCTGAACAGGACTCTGTTTCTTCTGACTCGTCTAATGAACAGGATTTGTCCATACCTACTTTTGAGGACTCTGATGCAGAGGATTCCATTCCTTCTGCTTCTCCCCCGAGGATTTTTCTTTTGGGGAAACTTTACATACCTTAAGGGAGCATTTCCACTGGGAAAGTCAGGATTTTTCTGAATCCAAAAAGATGCTTAGGGATTTCCTTCTTCCTCAGCATAGGCCTTTGGCTATATCTCCTTTACTATACATTGTTGTTGATGTATTTTCAGAATCCAGTATGGCCCCTGATTCCCTGCCTTCTACCAGTTATAAACCAAACAGGTATTACAGGGTTCCTGACTCCCACAAATTCCTTTTCAAAAATCGTGTTGTGGACCCTGAAACAATTTCTCAGGGGCCCAAGGGCATTAAGGCTTCTACTGCTAAAAATCCTACCCCTTCTGATAGAGACTCCAGGGCGCTGGATACATGGGGTGAAAAGGTTTAGACTTCTGCAACCTTGGCAATCAGGACTTTAAACTGTCAATTCCATATGCTAAAATATCAACAGCATATCATAGGATTGCTTAAACGGAAAATTATGTTGATTTCTGACTGTGTGGAAAATAAGGATTTACAGGATTTATTGCATTCCGCTGAACGTTGGAAAAGATACTTTGCAATGTGGTTTAGATTCTTTGGAGGCCTCTTGCAGGGCTGCTGTTACTGGGTCTGTACTTAGAAGGCATGCTTGGCTTAAGGAGCAATCTTTGCCTGATCATGTTAAAGCAAAATTGTTGGATGCTCCTTTGCAGCAGGACAATCTGTTTGGCAATAAGGCTGAAGAAGTTCCAAAAAAGATGGAAGATAAAGCTAAATCTGTGCAAACTGTGAAAGATTTCTTACAAGTACAACCTCCAAGATTTAGTAGGCACTGGCCTACTAAGAACTGGTCCTTTCCAGTTCCTTCCAGTGCCACTCAAGCCAAACCCAGGCATTACAAAAGCACCAGGTTTCAGTCCCAAGGGTCTTTCAGAACTAAGCAATGGAGTGCCTCTGCTTCCAAATCTGGAATTAACAAGACACCATCCTATGGTAAACAGTCTCAATGACTTCCCTTTAAAATTACCAAGCACTTGCCTCTTAGCCACCCCTCTGGGGGGAAAACTGGCTCTTCATTCAAAAAACTGGCAACTTATAACCCAGGACAAATGGGTTTTAAATGTAGTGTCCCAGGGATACAGATTTAATTTCCACACGTTGCCAACTCCAAACGGATGGCCAGACCTGCCCCCAAATCAGTGGGCAGAGGCTCAGAAACAAGTACTTTCCCTCTTAAACATGGGGGCTATTCATCTAGTACCAGAAGAGGAAAAGGGACAAGGTTTCTATTCCAGACTCTTCCTGGTACCCAGAAAAGACAAATCATGGCGTCCAATTCTGAAACTGTCTACTCTGAGCACATTTCTGGACATTCCAAAATTCAAGATGCTGACTCTTCACCAGTTACTTCCTATGCTAGGCAAGGATGCCTGGTTGGCAACTCTAGATTTAAAAGAAGCGTACCTGCACATCCCAATCAGGGAATCCTGCAGAAGATACCTATGCTTCAAAGCAGGCTACTTGCATTATCAGTTCTCTGATTTGCCCTTTGGCTTATCTACTGCGCCCAGGGTATTTACAAAGTGCCTGGCTCCAGTAATTGCATTTTGCAGGCAAAGAAATATCCAAATATATCCATACCTGGACGATTGTGTAATTCAAGCAGAAAACAAGGCCATTCTTCTAAAACATCTGGCGTAAGGTTCTAACTTGTCTAGGGTACACCATAAACGAAAAGAAATCACAACTGGTACCCTCTCAAAAAATTACATTCCTGGGTGTAAGCTTGAATACAACTGCCCAGATGGCTTTCCTTGCGCCAGAAAAACAACTTCATTTGGTGACTTACTTCAAACAGGTGGCCACAAAAACCCTGCTATCTGCAAGACAAATACTGCAAGCCTTGCGGTTCATAGCCTCCTGCTTTTTTCTAATTCCATATGCAAGACTGCATATGAGTTAGTGGTACTTAAAAAGTTTATGGAGTCAACATTGTCACAGCCTGGAAACAATGATTCCTATCATTCCTTGCCTGCAACTGTGGTGTGCAGAGGCCTGCCACCAAAACAAAGGACTGCCATTCACACCACCCCCTGCCGCCCAAATCCTAACTACAGACTCCTCAGACTATGCATGGGGGGGCTCATCTGGCAGGGAAGTGCATTCAGGGCAAATGGAGTCCAGATCAAATGCACCTTCATATCAATCAAAAAGAAATACTAGCTGTACAGAATGCACTGACAGCCTTCAAGGACTACCTTCACCCAGGACAACTAATGGTAAAGACGGACAACACCACGGTTATGTGGTACATAAACAAGCAGGGGGGTACACATTCCTACCCCCTCTGCAGACTATCCATGGCATTGTGGAACACGGCCTTGAGCTATCAAGTACAACTACAAGCTCAATTCCTGCCAGGAAAGCTGAATATTTTGGCAGACGAACTAAGCAGAAATCTCATGGACCCACACAAATGGAAACTGGAACCACTGATTTTCAACATGTTGACATGCAAATGGGGGAGCCCAGACATAGATCTTTTTGCCTCACCCCAGAACTACCAGTTGTGCAAAATTTGTCCAAGAACTCCTCACAAAAAAGCCTGGAAAGTGGATGCTCTGTCCTTCAGCTGGGAAAATCCATCACTCTATGCCTTTCCCCCTCTGCTCTCCAAAGTTCTACTAAAAGTCAAACAGGCCAAACCAAAAATGATTTTGATTGCTCCAGACTGGCCTTGCCAACACTGGAACCCACTCCTACGCAGTCTGTCACAACTTTCTCTATGGCACCTGCCTCCCACACCTTCCTTACTGTCTCAGCAGAAAAAACAAATTCTGCACCCTCAGCTCCAAACATTAAATCTTGCAGCTTGGCTAATCACTTAAATTCCCCCTTAGCATCCCTCAGCAAACCTGTGATGGATGTCCTTTTGGAGGCGAGAAGACCTAGTACTAGAAAATCTTATGCTGACAAATGGAAAAGATTCTGTGCCCGGAACCAATCTCAAGGGATAAGCACAGCAGTGCCCAATTTACCTCCGATTTTGCAATACTTAACTGAGATGCTTCACAAGGGCCTGTCTTTTTCTTCCATAAAAATCCATGCCCCAGCCATTTCAGCTCATTACAACACAGAACCCCCTCTTCTCTCATCCTCTGCTAAAGCAGTATCTCAGAGGGGCCAAACACTTGAGGCCACCCAGGATGGCTCCAACCCCTGCCTGGGACCTTAACTTTGTATTGGAGAAACTCACTCTCCTCTTTTCGAGCCAGCTGCTATTGCAGAATTAAAATTTCTTTCCTGGAAAACCGCCTTCCTTTTAACAATCACTTCGGCAAAAAGGATTTCTAAATTACAGGCCCTTATGGCAGTGGAGCCTTTCATCATTTTTCATGCGGACAGGGTGTCACTCAGGACAAACCCATCCTTCATGCCCAAGGTGGTATCCTGTGTTCTTTCCCAATCCACAGAACAAGGGGGAGCGGATTCTGCATTCATATGACGTACACAGACAACTTAGATTTTACTTGGACAGGAATAAATCTCGAAGAAAATCTGAACTGCTGGTAGCATTTGCCGCAGGGGCAGAGGGAAAGGCTATTTCAAAGCAAACCATTTCAAATGGATAAGCCATTGTATTCATTTCTGCTATAAGCACCATGGAAAACCTATCCCCCAGGGGATCATATCCCATTCCATCAGGGCTGCATCTACTTCGGGCTGCATCTACTTCGACAGCCTTTCTCAGAGGTGTTCCTACCAAGGATATTCTAGAAGCTGCTACCTGGAGTTCAGTTCATACTTTCACCAAGCATTATCATTTACCAATTTTCTCTAAATCCAGAGCTGGCTTTGTCACTGCTGTTTTGCAGGGCCTTATAGCTGGTCCTAATGCTGTATAAATCCATCCTCCCAACCATAGCTTTGGGAATATACCCAAATGTAATGACTGCAACAGTGAAACACAAAGAACATAGTACAGTTGTGTACACTTAATGTAGATGTTCGAGTGTATTCACTGTTGCAGTCCTGCAGCCCCTTTTTTTTTTTTTCTCTTATTGTGCCTCTACTTTCTTTTACTATACAGCCTTTTTGGTGTATTTGCTTTTGTTTGGAGGTATATTTTTGTGTTTTAAATTATGTATATGTATTTTGCTCCCCATTTGGGGGCCACCTGAAATCTGGGGCAAGAAAAACTGATGTAATGGCGTCTGCTGCATGTTTTATACCCCTGACGACCTGACGTCATGGAATAAGGGACAGCAACCGACGCAGGACCCAAGACTTTGTTAATCAGGCTGACTGAGGGCAACCTGCCAGCAGATTACCCAAATGTAATGACTGCAACAGTGTATACACTCGAACATCTACATTTATGTTAAGTGTACACAACTCTACTTTCTGCCTCTGCCGGATGTCTCTCCCAAGGTGAATAAAGCTCATTGTTGGATTCCTCTGCCGTGACTGGATTGGAGGCTGGTGGGGATCCAACTTTAATCACGTCCAAGGAGGCTTTGCAGACATCTGTTTGGGACTCTCTGTGGGAACCACTGCTGATTTCAAAGGTGCCTAGGGGTGTTCCTTAGATATTCGTCAGAGAAGTCCTTGCTACCATTATTGAATGCCATCTTGGGTCAGAGCCTTCCAAATTTTTTAAGGCAGACGTCCCATTAAAGAAAAAGACTAACCACATTGCTACTATCCTTAAGGATCCACAGAGTGAATGGCAGGCCTTCACTCTGGATTTGTTTAGTGCTTTGATGGCATTGAATCCTCCTCAGGAAGTTTCCGTTCCAGCCCTCTCTTGGTCTTCTACTCCCCTAAAAAGAACCAGGGAACATAATTCCTCTGAGGAGGAGCTGGATTCGGATGGGAAATCCCTTGCTTACTCTTCTCAGATTCCTTCTCCTTTGGATTATAGATCAGAGGAAGAGGAATCTACCAGTCTGATACTCTGAAGAAATGCATTTTTGGGACCCTGTATCCAGGATTTTGGAGCTCTTTAAACGGGATTGTGCTTGGGTCTCTCTGGTGTATAAGATACTATAAGTTGCTGCAGATGGACTCTCTGCTGCTCCTCCTGTTTTGGCTGCCTTGTTGGATGTATTCCTATGCCTATTCCAGTGCTATTCCAGTGCTTCTAACTCTTCAAATTCTCAGTTCCCTGCTCCCAAGAAACCTGTTGGGTTCTATAGGATGCCTGAGGACTCTTAAATCTTTGTACAAATGTCCTGCTGCTGACCACTCTGGTGTCTGCAGCGTCTGACAAGCCCTCTCAGTTGCTTCTTTCTCCCAAATTACTTGCATCTGATAAAGATAGCAGAACCATAGATGGGTTAGGTAAGAAAGTTTCTACTTCAGCTACCTTGGCATTTTAGAGGAACTACTCCAATAAGCCAGCCTTTGTTCCCAGGCAGTCTCGCCCTCATCCTAAGGGGCAAAAA
Source organism: Protopterus annectens (assembly GCF_019279795.1). Lineage (NCBI taxonomy): Eukaryota > Metazoa > Chordata > Ceratodontiformes > Protopteridae > Protopterus > Protopterus annectens. Next base: position 115,373,362 of record NC_056739.1, read on the forward strand.
GGGTGTCAGGTGGGCTCCTCATGCTAAGGTTACTCAGACTTCCTTACCTCAGAAGTCTTCCTTTCCAGATAAACCTGGTGTTGGCTATCGTATTCTTCCCAGCCACTTTCCTTTTTCTCTCCACCTCTCTCTTTTGTTTGGCTACAGATTACTCAGGATTCCTGGGTCCTGTCCATTATTCGCAAGGGGTATTTCATGGTGTGGAAATCCCCCCCCCCCCCCTTTTCTGGGTATTCCTTAGCCTCCTTGAGAACAACTTTCCTTTTTTCTTTAGATGCTTTGGGATGTTATGACTCTGGGTACTATTCAGGAGGTACCTGTGTCCCAAAGGGGGGGGGGGGTACTCCATGGTGTTTCTAATGCCAAGAAAAGAGGGTACTTGGAGACTAATTCTAGACCTCTCTCATCTAAGCATTTGACTGAAGGTGCCTTCTCATTTTCATCTTTTCGAAAGTTGTCCATTCAGACTTTGTTCCCTCTCTTGCTTCCTTCGCCTTGTATGGTGTCTCTGGGCCTCAAGGGCCTCAAGGATGCCTATCTCCATATTCCAGTCCATCCCCTTTTCAGGAAGTGTTTACGTTTCTCTGTTTCCGGCCATTTTCAATTCTCTTCTCGACCCTTTGGCCTTTCATCTGCCGAAAGGGTATTCACCAAATGTCTCACCCATATGATTGCTTTTTGCTGGATCCAGGGTATGCAGGATCCAGGGTATCCAAGTATTTCCTAACTTGAATGACCTCCTGTTTCAGCATAGTCTCCAGAGATCCTGTTGCAAAGTCTTTATTTTGCCATTTCCCTTCTGTAAAGCCTGGGGTTCACAATAAACTTCAAAAAGTCTTTTCTGGCACCTTTTCAGGACTGTGTTTTTCTGGGTTGCAGGATTCGGACTGTGCCTATGCTGGCATCCCTGCCTCCACTCAAGGCCTTGACTTATTTCCTTCTTTCAAACTCTTCTCTGGCCTGCATTACAGCCAGGGAGTTTCTGTGAGCTGTGTGATTCATGGCATCCACCATCCCTGTGATCCCTCTGGCCAAACTCCACATGAGGAAGTTTCATTTGGCTACAACATGCACATCACCTAGAATTAGCATTCTTCTACTTTGTCTCCGGAAGGAAGTTCACTGGTGGAGCCAGCAGTTATCTGTAAATCCAGGGCTCTTTTCATCCCCCTCTTCCCTCTCGGGAGCTGTTCAGATGCAGAAGGAGCACATCAGTGTTGGAGATGAGAGCTCTTCTGCTGGCTCATCGGGCTTTTCATTCTCTTTCTCCGCAGGATGTGGTAAGGTATTTACAGACTATACTAAGTCGTTGTGGTACGTAAACAAACTGGCTAACAAGATCTTATCTTTGCCAGTTGGCACTCCTGGTGTAGGATCTTGCTGTCCAGTTGGCACTCCTGGTGTAGGATCTTGCTGTCCAGTTGGCACTCCTGGTGTAGGATCTTGCTGTCCAGTTGGCACTCCTGGTGTAGGATCTTGCTGTCCAGTATCAAGTGACTCTTTTCAGGCAATTTTATATTCTGTCAGATCAAAACATTGTGGCAGACTCTCTCTGAGCGCAGGTCCTTAACTCGATCCCACGAATGAATGCTTCACAGGGATGTTTTTCTGGACATTATCTACCAGTGGGGTACCCTGAAATAGATATTTGCCTCCCCTCTGAACAGACAACTTCCTTTTATTTTGTGCCAGAGTCCCGGGTCCTCTGGTTTGAAAGTGGATGCCCTATCTTTTTCTTGAAGGTGGTGTTTCTTTATGCTTTCCCTCCCCTTCCCCTCATTCCAAAAGTCCTGCTCAAAATTCAACATGATGATCCCAAAATCTTGTTGGTGACCCTTTTTGCCGAGACAGCACTGATTCCCTCTTCTGCATTTAGTCAAGGGCAGTCGCAAGTTACCTCACAGGGTGGATCTATTCACAGAAGTCAAGGGATCTCTCATCCACTCTTCAACTGACACACTGGGTGATAGGATTTTGATTCCACATAGACACCTTAATTCTGAGGGCATGCTTAAGGTTCTGCAGGAGACCAGGAAATTTTGCTTATCCAAATGGAAGATGTTTTTGTGTTTGGTGTGTTTTCTCGTAACCTGGATCCATTTTCCGTGGATGTTCCTTTGGTTCATTCTTACCTGTGTGAATTCCTCAATGCTGCAATGGCGTATTCTGTCAAGGCCCACTTAAAGGCAAAAAACAAGCAGAAATGGGCGATATCTCCTATTTTTTTTAGATTTGAAGCTAAACAATTTTTTAAAGGTGTCCTTCATATTAGGCCTCCCAGGAAGCCTGTTCCTCCTCTCTTGGATCTTAATTTTTGATCTGGAGTAGTTTTATTTCATTTGTTTTTCAACTGGTGGGTCCTCTGATCCATATCTGATCCGACATGGCTGCATTTTCCAGCTACGGCTCCAAGCTCCGTGCTCCTCCCCTTACCCACAATGCCCCCTTCTCCCTTCAGAACTCGTTTGCTGCCTGAGAGGAAGCAGTGTGGCCTGAGCTCCATTGTGGTATTGTTGCAGTTTAAACAGTAAAATTTAACTTTTTGGACTTTTTCTAACTATCCATGTTATGTAGTCCTATCTTGCCGTAATTCTTGCTGGATGGGTTCGGAGCCAATATTCGGCTCCGACTCTGCCGATAATAAGCTCGAGAGCTTTTACTGGCTTGAGGCTAGCCCCTATCCCTTGGTGCCTCACGGCAATTCCCCAGATCTCATTGCTGCGAAAGCTTTGAGGTTGTGTCTTACTGGCTCGTTGGCTAAGTTAAACTTATTTGCTAAATTTAGTCCTTTTTTCCTACTTTTTCTATCCATTTATATATATATATATATATATATATATATATATATATATATATATATATATATATATATATATATATATAGTTTTTTGTCTCTTGTGTGACTGTTTTTTGAAAGTTTCCGACCCCTATTCCCCCTGCAGGACTCTACGGTCCGTTTAAGTTAGAGGGCCTTTCCTCTGTGTGTGTGTGTGTGTGTGTGTGTGTGTGTGTGTGTGTGTGTGTGTGTGTGTGTGTGTGTATATGTAAATGTGTTTTATATATAAAAAAAAAAAAAAGTCTTCATCTTTCTCCTTTTTTTAGTATTGTTCTCTAGCTTATCTATTCCTGACAGTCGGAATGTCTAAAGATAAGGATAGGGAGCATAAGGATCATCACCCTTTGGGGTTTAAAAAGTGTGATAGGTGTGCGCAGAAAATGTCTCCCTTGGACAGCCACACCAGTTGCGTGTATTGCCTTGGTAAAGCCCATTTGGAGGAACCCTGCACGTTTTGTCATGCATTTAGCACTAGAGTTTTAAATGAAAGAAAGAGGAAACTCATTGATAGGGGTCTCATGACCAGTTCCTTCCAGGAACATCTGGAACTTGGTCAGACAGCTCAAAAATCCTCTAAGAGAAAATCTTCGGCCCTGGCTTCTGAACCGACTAAAAAGACTAAAGCGTCGTAGCCAAAAAGTTCCGGTTCCGACTCTGCTTCATCCATTTCGGTGACATCTGTCTCCTTGGCTCCGAGACAACCTTCGGTACTGAAAATTTTACCTGAAATGGAGATTGTCTCTCCCACCTTGAGATCTCCTATTTTGGAGAGAAGGAGATCTCCTTCAATCTCCACCAGATCCTCCAGTCCTCTATCTGATGAGGACATAGAGCTGGTGGTGGAGCTTGCTTTCGGATCCAGCTCTGGCAAGAAAATTGGCCCCTCCGGACCCAAAGGTTTCAGAGCCGACCCCCTTACCGACAGCTGTTTCTCCTCTGAGTGCTTTGCTCTCTGAGCCTATTACTTCAGGTTCTTCTGTCTTGTACCCGTCGACTCTGGGGGTTCAGCCTGCTTCTTCGGAGCCAATTACTCTGTCCTTGATGGCTCAGTCTGGAGCCGAGGGATCTCGGAGCCGACGCTCTCGTGTCGACTCCGAGGGGGGCAGTCACCCTCTGTTCTCGTCTGAATCAACCTTCTCTCTTGGAGCCTCCGCTCCCACTTCTGCTTCAGAGCCATTCCCCCTTGCTAGGAGCCGACCATCCATCCCCTCGGAGCGGAGGTCTTCCTCTGAGGGAGGGGAGAAGTTCTTTCGAAGCTATAGAGAAGGCTTTATCCTCTGTTAAAGCCATTCCATTGGAACCTGTGTCCCACCAGCAGCAGGCAGCAACCCCCCCCCCACCACCCCCACAGCATAGGGAGCCAGAAGCCCAAGTAGCTCCCATTGGAGGTGCCCCCTCTTCCGAGACCTCAGATTAACCCACTGGAGAGCTCCCTCGGAAGAGGCTGTGGCTCCCTTGGAAGAGGCTGTGCAAGAGGACGCATGTCTACTCACCTGAGTCTGTCATGTCAGACACTGATGTAGAGGAATCGGCAGGGTCCCCTAGATCCCCCTCTTGAGGATGTCTTCTTTTTTGACATCCTAGAAATTCTTAGAGGTGTGATTGGAAGACCTAACCCTACTGAGGATGAATCGGTGTATCTTGAGGCCTTTAGTTCCTGACCTTCCACCTCCTGGGTGACACCGCCTTATGACTAACTCTTGGGGGTCATATTGTGGAAAGCCTGGACCTCTCCAGATTCAGTGGAGCCCGTCCCGAGGAAGCCAGATAAGTTCATGGCAGCACCTGAGGACAAGACTTTTCTTGGTAAGGGAGTTCCTGTTGATGCTGTGGTTGTAGCAGCGGCCACCAAGAAGGAGTTATCTGAGACATCTTCTTGTATCCATTCTCCAAACAAGGAGTCCAGGACGATGGATAGGTACGGGAAGCGTTCTTTTTCTTCAGTGGCAACTCAGATCGCTGAATTACCTTACTCATTTTACTCCTCTTCAGAGGGATCTCCTGAAAGTGTTAGGAGACACCCTCCAGGGTTCAGTAGCTCTGGGTTCCATGGATAAGGTTTCTGCGCAGCTCTCCACCCTTACTTCCATAGCTATCTCTTCCATGAGGCTGATCTCATACGCGGCAGATGGAGTGAGTAGGGCAGCTGCAGCAGGAATATCACTCAGGAGACATTCGTGGATGCGTCTTTGTAATTTTACGGAGTCCTTCAAGTCTTTCTTCACTAATGTCCCCTTTGATGGTTCATCTCTTTTTGGACCCCATGTGAAAGAGACTTTGACTATGTGCGAGCAGGAAGGGAAAACCTTATCTGCCGTCTGAATCCGTTTCTCTCTCCCATCTAGACCCTATCCCAAGGGTAATACAGGAGGAAAAATGTGGTTCCGTAAATCCCAAAAAGGTTTCCCTCCGGCACAAGGTCAACCCTCCCCCAGAGGCAGAGGGGGAGGATATAATGGAAGACGCCGCCCTCGTGGCAGAGGAAGGCCGCAGCATCAGGGAGATGGAGTAACTTTCTCTGATCATCCCTTCCATTGCCCCTGAGGGGTTGCCCGACTGTCTCTTGAGGCAGTCTGGGATCATCTATTGCTGTACCCAAGCGCCTGGCTAACCATCTCCCAAGATCGTTGGGTACACACCATAATATCCATAGGTTACCTGATCCCCTTTGTTTCCGAACCCCCAACAAACCGGTCTCTGCTAGGTGTACCACCCATCCAACTAGACCATGCAACATCAGAGGTCATCTCGTTGCTGCAAATAGTCATCCAAGAAGTCCTCGCAGAGCAAGTAGGATGCGTAATTTACTCTGGATTCTTTTTAGTTCCAAAAAAGACAGGGGACTGGAGATCAATCCTAGATCTCAGCAGGCTCAATAGGCATGTAAAGAAATCGAAGTTCCAAATGGTCACTCTGCAGTCGATATTTCCCTTTATCGTGAAAGACAATTGGATGTGCTCAATCGATCTCCAGGACGCGTACTACCACATCAAAATGGACAGGCGTTCCAGGAGACACTTGCGCTTCCTGCTGGGAGGTAGTCATTTTCAGTTCAGAACCCTGCCCTTTGGTCTCACTACAGCCCCCAGAATGTTTACCAAATGCATGGCAGTGGTAACGGCTCACCTGAGACGTCAAGGATTCCAGGTGTTTCCGTACCTAGACGACTGGCTCCTCACTGCTACCACCAAGCATCAACTCCTCAGAACCAGGGACAAGACTCTATCCTTGTGCACCAGTCTAGGTATCGCGGTCAACCTAAAAATAAGTCAGTCTTATCTCCCTCACAGCACATTTTATAGTAAGGCTCAGAAATCGACACCACCACCATGTTAGTAAGGGTAGAGTCTCTAAGCAGTCAAGTCAGATCCTTGCTAAACAAACCAAAAGTTCAGGCCAGAGTAGTCCTTCAAGTCCTAGGGACTATGGCTTCCGCCATCCTATTAGTTCCTCTTGCTTGTCTACACATGAGGATACTTCACTGACTGCTATTTGCCCAATGGTCGATGCAAGACCTTCCATTGTCTCACCAGATTTTGATAACAAACACATGCAAAAAGGATCTGACGTGGTGGTTGCACACAGAACAACTTATCGTAGGTCGTCCACTTGTTCCTCCCCAAGAGATAGGAGTTTTGACCACGGACGCTTCCCAGATAGGGTGGGGGGGCATTATCTGGGAATGACGGTCCAAGCTACTTGGCAGAACCACGAGAACCACTTGCACATCAATGTTCTGGAGATGAGAGCGGTGCTGTATGCATTGCAAGCACTTCACAGCTCCCTTCCCACCGGGACGATTGCGATTCAGTCAGACATGTCTGTCGTGTGGTACATAAGCAAGGGGGAACCAAGTCTTACCCGCTTAGCAGAGAGGCCTTAGAGAGTTTGGAAATAGATGATGGATACTCACGCTTCCTGATAGCAGTGCACATCTCTGGGAAATCCAGCGTAATAGCAGTCAAACTCAGCCGAGTAATTCTGATGCCTCACAAGTGGTCCCTGAATCCAAAAGTTGCGAAACAGATCTTTCACAGATGGGCCAGCCTTGCTGCGACCTATTCGCCACTCACCTGAACCAAATGCAACAGCTACTTTGCCCTCATTCCCCATCCAGGGATGTCACCCAGGGATGCTCTAGTTCACAATTAGACTCTGGGACTTCTTATGCCTTTCCTCCTTTTCCACTCGTACCCAAAGCAAGAGTTCCTTGATCCTCATTGCTCCTTACTGGCCTTAAAGTTTGGTTTCCCTTCCTGTGGCCCTACCTTTTGGAGGAACCATGTATTGTGGACCCATCTCCAGATCTCCTGATTCATCAGTCGGGACAGTTCCACCCCCACCATCCACACCCTCAAATTGACAACATGGCTGCTCCAGTTCCACGAATAGCCAGCTGTATTCCCCTATCCCCTGCGGTCAAACACATTCTAATTTCATCCCATAAACCTCCCACCCAGAAACTATACTCCAACAAATGGAATAGGTTTTTTGTTTTGGACTACAAACCGAGGCTTGGATCCATATATGGCTCCTGTAGAAGCTATCTTATCTTTCCTAGCATCAGTTTTTCATGAAGGAGAGGAAGCCGCTACAGTTAGCTGCCATTTCCAATTTCCATTTTGGCTTCATGGGAAATCCAATCATGCAGCACTCCTTGTGTAAAACTTTCTTAAAAGGAGTTGTTGTTCTCAGGCCTCCAATCAAACAACCATTGGAACCCTGGGACTTAAACTTAGTCCTCTCATCTTTGATGTCTGCACCCTTTGAGCCATTGTCTTCATCAGACCTAAAATTGTTGTCGTGGAAAACACTATTCGTAGCAGCCATAACATCTGCTAGGAGAGTCTCAGAACTGCAAGCTCTAACTATTCAACCTCCTTGCATTATTTTTCACAAGGATAGTCTGTTTCAGGACAAACCCTTCCTTTCTTCCCAATGTATGCTCAGAGCATAATCTGAACACTACTGTTGAGCTACCAGTGTTTTTTCCAAACCACTCTAATAAATCTGTGTACAGACTACACCAATTAGACGTTCACAGAATTCTCAGGTTTTACCTACACAGGACTAAAGAATTCAGAAAGTCAGTAACTTTTTGTTTTCTTTTCTGACAAGAAAAAGGGCTTGCCTGTTTCTAAGGTTACTCTTTTTCAAAATGGCTTTCAGATTGCATGTCATTTGCTTGTCAGCAAGCTGGCAAACAATTGCCCATCAAGTTAAAGGTCATTCTACTAGAGCTATAGCTACTTCATGTGCCTTTAGATCTAGGCTCCCAATTGATACTGTTTGTGCAGCAGCTACTTTGGCAAGACCTCATACTTTTGTCACTCCTTACAAATTGGATTTGGCCTCCTGGGACAGGTCTTCCTTTGGGTCCACTGTGCTGAAGAATCTCTCCACTTGAGCCACCCGAGATATAGGTCCTAGGGAAGCTGTCCCATCCAGCAAGAATTACAGCGAGATAGGACTACATAACATAAAGACATTATGTACTTACCATAACGTTCCATGTTTGTACATCGGGTGATGCAGTGGTGCAGCGGTTAATGCTGTGAGGTGACAGCAAGAGGTTCTCCGGTTCGATTCTCGGCTGGGGTGCCTTCTGTGTGGAGTTTGCATGTTCTCCCTGTGTTCGCGTGGGTTTCCTCCGGGTACTTCGGTTTCCTCCCACATTCTAAAGACATGCTTCTGGAGCATTTCTCCCCGGGCCTCCGCTGAAAACAGGATCTGTGGAACCTAGTCGGACTTTCCCGGTCAACAAATGTTAAATAAATAATAAATTGTAGTCCATCTTGCCTACATTCTTGCATCCCTCCCTCCAACCCCCTTCCTGTTTTCTGGGGGATCTGGTGGACTATACTGGTGCTGTCTGACCTGGTTCTCTTTTGTTGTCCACCTGGCGTGGATTATATTTTCAAAATCCTTTGTCTGCATGTATGTAGCTTTGATACTGGTCTTACCTGATGGATATTTATTGCTGTCTTGCAAACTAGATCTGGGGAATTGCCGTGAGGCACCATGGGATAGGGTCTAGCCTCAAGCCAGTAAAAGCTCTCGAGCTTTAGTAACGGCTGAGAAAGAGCTGAATATCATCTCCGAACCCATCCAGCAAGAATGTAGGTGAGATGGACTACAAACATGGAACATTGTGGTAAGTACGCAACTTCTTTTTTTCGCTCCTAACCTTTTCTATAACTTCATGGGGTTCTTCATAGCTTGTTTCTTGTAGGCTTTTCTATCTTCCTCCCCTCTTTTTTCTTTGTGTGTGTGTGTGTGTGTGTGTGTGTGTGTGTGTGTGTGTGTGTGTGTGTGTGTGTGTGTGTGTGTGTGTGGGGTATGCTTTTCCCAGCGGATGGCCACACTCTGTGCACGGATTGTTTGGGGGGTGGCTCACCTCCAGTCCCCCTGTCTTATTTACATTGGGTTTAACCCCCCAGAGCACTTAAGGACAGGTGGAACAAACTGATTGTCAAGGGCCTGTTGCCCTCCACTGCTGGGACAGACATCCCACCTTCTCCCACTAAGAAAGCAGTGGCTGCTGCTTCCCTTTCCTTGGCCTCTGGGATTCACCCTCCTGCCAAGAGGCCCAGGGAAAAGGGGATAAGGTCAAGAAGGACTGGCCTCACAAGCGCTCCCCTGAACATTCGGAGGCTGCCCCCCCCTCCCCCCGCCAAAGGCTAAGCCTGTTTCACCTCTGCTAAGGTCCCCAAGGTTCTCCCCTGAGCCCGAGGTTCTAGTTAGCCAGTTGCCCCCCTAGGCCTTCTCCCCATTGGCACTCCCGGCCCACTACGGTGGCATTGTCCTGCTCTATCCAGAACCTGTCTGAAGCGGAAATGGACAAGATGATGCGGAGATTTGTCTGCACTCAAATCCATATGGGGATCTTGCCAGGGCCTTTCTCCCACCGGACCTATCACTCCTCCGGTCCGAGCAGCGATTTCGGAGTTGTTGGATCCGAGGACGGTCTGAGTCGAGGGGTCGGTACCGATGGTACCTTGTACCTCGATGCCGGCCAGTGCCCTGAGTGCGTCACATCTGACTAGATCAGATCCGAGCTCTCTGAGCCGTAGACTCTGGGTCAGATCAGAGGGGGTGCTCTCTGTTCCAAACTTGTTGGAGAGAAGCATCCCCCTTGGCATCTCGGCTCCTAGAGGCTCTGCTCCGACTTCCCGGTCTGATCAAGGGGGAGCGGCTTCTGCTGGTTCAGCCAGGAGGTCCGTTCCCCCTCTGCATTTGACGTGGTGGAGAGGGCTCTCACAGGATTGAGGCCTCTTGACTATTTTGTCTTCTGGAGTCTGTCCAGACCCCCCTGGCCTTGAGTGCAGGTCCGGCCATCTTGCCTTCTCAGTGACGGCCCGTAGCCTTAGTGCCCCAGGACATTCCGGCCTTGGGAACAACCCACTTGCGAGTCCTCCCCAGAGAGTACCCCTGAGGAGTGTCGTTCCCCCCCCCCCCCACAAGCATACTTGCAAAAGGAGACACTTGGACTCTCCTCCAGAGTCCCTCATAGGAGACACTGACCTGGATGAAGGGGAATGTTCCCCAAGATCCCCCCCCCCCCGAGGATGTCTCCTTTGGAGACATCATGGAGATCCTTCGCCAAAGAGGGAGGTGGTCCACCCCAAAAACAACCTCTGACAAGTCCGTGTTTCTGGAGGCATTCGGCTTGAGCCCATCTACCTCTTGGGTGTCCCCTCCTGCCGATCCACTCGTGGATTTGATCACTTCTAGGATATGGAAGAAGCCGGACACCATAGATCCAATACCCAAGTGCCCGGACAAGGTCTTAAGCCCTCCCGCAGACAAATTACACTGGCACATAGGGGTCCCCTGTAGATGCTATGCTGGTGGTGGCGGCGGCCACCAAGAAGGAACTCGCCTAGGAGAGTTCTACAGTCCATCCGCCTGACCGAGAGTCGGACGCTGGATCATTTTGGGAAGCGAGTCTGTGATTCACTGACCTATGTGAGGGCTCACATGTTGTTCGACTCCAGAGAGGTCTGGTCAAGGAAGTCTGAGTCGACCTCTGGGTCCATGTCGGCAGAGGACAGGAAGAAGTTTGCACAAATGGCCACCCTAAAATCTGTAGCCAACACGTCCATGCGTTTGCTCTCCCATGCCACGAGGAAGCTGCAGGGCAGTGGGTTCAGGCATTGCCATCCGGTGCCACCCCTGGCTCCGCTTATGTCAGTTCTCGGAGCGCTTCATGGCGTCTTACCAACACCCCTTATGATGGCTCTTCCCTCTTTGGGAAGGCAGTCCGAGACTTTGGTCCAGAGCGAGGACGGGAAGACACTGACTGCCATCTGGGTCTGCTTCTCACTGCCTCAAAGGTCCTTTTCCAGGAACCAGCGAGGCCAGAAAAAGATGTGGTTTCGCAAGTCTTGGGCATTTTCCCGGGACGCCCAGGACTCGCCTTCCCCCAGAGGCAGAGGGGGATACGATAGACACCGCCCAAGAGGCAGAGGGGGTCCTAGGAATTTCGGGTCCTGAGAACCTTTCTCGGATAAACCCAGACAGCAACCCTGAGGGGTTGCCCGGCTGTCCATCTCTGGAGGCAGTCTGGAGTCGTCTATCACTTCATCCACTAGCATGGGAGTCCATCACTACAGATCAGTGGGTGCTGCGTGTCCTATCCAGCGGCAGTTTCATTCCCTTCAAGGATCTACCTCTTCCAACAAAACCCTCCCGGACGTCCCACCCACACAGCGGGAGGAAGCAGCAGTGCAGGTAGACTCACTGGTGAGAAAACGAGTCATCCAACTGGTCCCCCCAAACCAGTCCGTATCCAGGGTTTATTCAGGTTCTTATTGGTGCCAAAAAAAGATGGGGGACCTCAGACCAATATTGGATCTGTCAACAAACAAAATTCTGCCACATCTGCAGGACAGAGACTGGATGTGCTCTATCGACCTCCAGGATGCGTACTACCACATAAAAATGCACAGGCGCTCCCGGAGGTTCCTTCGCTTCCGTCTGGGGGCCAGTCCTTGCCAATTCCAAGCCCTCCCCTTTGGTCTCACCAGAGCCCCCCAGGTGTTTACCAAAGTAATGGCAGTAGTAGCAGCTCACTTGAGGCTTCAGGGCATTCGGGTCTTTCTACGCAGTTTGAGGCTACACGTCTTGCACATTCTTCAGACCCATTTACCAACAGCCAAAGTAGTATTAAGAGCTTTAGGTTTTATGGCGGCCACAATAAATCTTCTCCCGGTGGCATGCCTTCATATGAGGGTACTGCAGTGGACTCTAGTGGTTCAGTGGTCACTGTTAGACCTCCCTTTGTCCTTTTAAGGTGAGAATTTCAAAAGTATGCAGGGACTTCCTTTGGTGGTGGATTCAGAACCCGGATCTCCTCAAGGGACGTATTTTTCAACCTCCTTTACCCCAAACCACAGTGACCACGGACGCCTCCCTACTTGGGTGCGGGGGTATTCCTCAGGAAGGACAGTCTTAAGGCACGTGGTCCCCTTCTGAGACCTAGACTTATCTGCACATCAATGTTCTAGAGATGAAAGCGGTTCTTTTTGTGTTGTAGGCCCTCCATGCTCATCTTCCTCTGGGAGCAATTGCAATTCAGATGGACAACATGTCAGTGGTCTGGTATATCAACAAACAAGGGGGAACCAGATCTTATCCCTTGTGTTGAGAGGCCACGAGAGTGAGGGAATGGGCGATCTTCACTGGCCGTTTTTTGGTGGCTACACACATCCTGGGACGGTCCAGCATCTTAGCAGACAGGCTCAGCAGATCTATCCGGATGCCTTATGAGTGGACTCCTGAAGCCTTCAGTAGGGGAACAGGTCTTCCTAGAGTGGGGTTGTCCTTGCTCGATCTCTTCGTATCTCCTTCCAATGCGAAATACAGTGAGTTATTCACTCTGAACCCCCCCCCCCCCCCAGAGACGCTTGGATTCATGCTTGGCCTCCCGGTCTCCTTTATGCATATCCTCATCTTCCCCTCTTGTCGAAGTTTCTGCAGAAAGCCCGAAGGCTGGGGAGCACTGTGATCCTCATCTCCCCATTCTGGCCTCGACAGGTTTGGTTTCCCTTACGAAGGTCTCATTGTTCCACCATGGACATTGGATCCGGTCCCGGATCTGCTTTCACATCCCTCGGGGATTCCTCATCCAGATCTGGACCGTCTGAAGCTCACTGCTTGGCTGCTTCAGTTCCCATGATTCTTAGGACTCTCGGTCTGTCATCTCCTGTTAAATCCATTCTGGTGGCGGCTCATAAATCGTCCACCAGAAAAGTTTATCGCAGTAAATGGAAACGTTTTTGTATTTTGGCCATTCAGCGGTCTTTGGACACTTTCACTGCACCGCTTTCAGTGGTTTTAGATTTTCTAGCTAGTATTTTTCACCAAGGCGCTAGTTCCTCAACGGTGAAAGTCCAACTACCTGCCATTTGTAATTTTTCATGTTTGGGTAGACATGTCTTTGTTGGCTTCCTCTTTCTCAAAGGTGCTTTTCTTCTCAGACCCCCAGTTAAGGACCCCATTCCTCCGAGGGACCTCACTTTGTTGTTGCAGGCATTGGTTTCTTTCCGATTTGAGCCTGCAGCATTTGTGGATCTACAATTTTTGACCTGGAAAACTGCCTTCTTGGTTGCCATTACATTTGCTAGAAAGGTGTCGGAGCTGCTCCATCAAAATCCCTTGCATCATCTTTCACAAGGATAGAGTGTCACTATGCACTAACCCTTCCTTTTTCCCCAAGGTAGCCTCAGAGGCCAATATTAATCAGATTATTTATTTACCAGTATTTTTTCCGAACTACCAGAACAAAGGGGAGTACAGATTACATTTACTGGATATACACAGGCAGTTGAGGTTTTATTTGCACAGGACTAAACCTTTCTGCAAGTCTGATCAGCTTTTTGTGTCCTATGCCAAGCCCTTCTTAGGTAAACCTGTCTCAAAAGTGACTGTTGCTCGCTGGATTTCTCAATGCATTGGCCAGGCTTATTCAGATAGGTTTGTCTCTTCGGGTTGAATGAGCCTTCACTCCTCCTGGATCTATGGCTCTCTCAGCAGCTTTTTGGTCTAGGGTCTCTTTGGATGAGATTTGTTCAGCTGCTAATTGGGCCTCATCTCACACCTTTATTTCTCATTATAAACTAGATTTGGTCTCTAGGAGCAGGGCATCCTTTGGTTCTTCAGTGCTCCGGAATATCCTTCGATGAGGGTCTCCCAAGAGGTAGGTAGCTGGGGACTCTGTCCCACAGGTTGAAGAGCAAATGAAGCAAACTAGTTCAGATAAAGAAGTTATGTACTCACCATAATGTTCCATCTGAGTAGTTCTAATTCATTTGTCTTCAACCGTCCCCCCCCCCCACCTTCCCCCTAACCTTATCCTTTGGGATATGATGCATCCTTTGTACCGGAAAATTATTGCTGGGATCTTTGGTTCTGTCAGGGCTAAAGTTCATTTGTGATGTTTGTGTTGGAGGAGAAGGTTATTTGGTCGGGTATCTGTTGCCTGTTAGACAGCAAACTCAATCTGACGGGAGACAGGGGCATTATGGGTAAGGGGAGGAGCTTGGAGCTCTGAGCCATAGCTGGAAAATTTAATGTTAAGTTGTCAATCTCGCCTTCATTCTTGCTGGATGGGTTCGGAGCCGATCCTCGGCTCCGACTCGGCCAATACTAAAAGCTCGAGAGCTAATTCCACCGGCTCGAGGCTCCCCTATATCCCACAATGCTAGGCGGTAACTACTCAGATCTCGTTTGCCGCTATAGCTGACGAGGTGCTTTTTTACCGGCTTGGGCACGTAAGTGGATTTTACCTTTGAGGTAGTACTAATTCCCCCTTTTTTTTCTTTAATCTGATTATATTGTTATTGTTAGTGTTAGTATTTAGTTCTATCGACCCTATTTTTCTATTCCCACCCCTCTTATTGTTCTAGGCCTTCGGCCCTTCCCTCACCCCAGTCCCTTTTTCAGTTAGTGTTGTAGGGGCTTGTGTGCTTGTGTTTTTGGCTACTTATCTTTAATTTGTTAGTGTAGAGTGTCTGTGTGTGTGTGTTTGAGACAGCCTCTCTTCCTTAATGTCTAAGGATAAGGTCTCAGGCTTCAAGAAGTGTGACTCGTGCTGTCAGAAGATGTCTCTGACAGACGGTCACACTTGTGTGTATTGCCTGGGACCTGTGCACCTGCAGGACTCTTGTGCTGTCTGCCATGGTTTCAGCCCTCG
Source organism: Protopterus annectens (assembly GCF_019279795.1). Taxonomy (NCBI): domain Eukaryota; kingdom Metazoa; phylum Chordata; order Ceratodontiformes; family Protopteridae; genus Protopterus; species Protopterus annectens. The sequence continues at coordinate 115,388,394 of NC_056739.1, forward strand.
AGTCCTGCAGGAACGAAAAAACAAGCTCATCTTAAGGGGCTTGTTAAAGCCTGAAGGCCCCCCGACTCAGTCTGGGTCGGGGAAGCCTTCGAAAACTTCAAAGCAGTCGACTCCTGCTCTGTGGAGAAGTCGAAGCAGGCTTAGTCATCGGCTCCAGCCGGAGCCGATGTTCATAGGCCTCAAACCGTTACCTCGGCTCTGGCTGGAGCCGAGGCTGATAAGTCTTCATCGGCTCCGATACCATCATCGGAGCCACTTTCCAAAAAGAGGTCTAGATCCCCCTCCATCGGATCTATTCTTAAGCCTCTTACCGTTACTTCGGCTCCGGCTGGAGCCGAAGCTAGTAAGTCCCCATCGGCTCCGATACCATTATCGGAGCCATTTTACAAAAAGAGGTCCAGATCCCCCTCCAGGGTCTGTACACTCGGCACCAGGTTCCCCTCTCCTTTCGGAGCGGAGTCACAAAACCCATTCCTCTTGGTCTTCCAGGTTGTCAGACCATGATTTGCAGAGGGGCACTGGCCCAAATGCTCCATAGCCCGACTCATCAGTCATTGGCTATTCCCGTCCCAGATTACATTCCTCCTCCGACTCCTTCGAGTTCGGAGCCAAGGCTTGTTGGAGCCATGACTGTCGGTGCGTCGGATCCGATATCTTCCATTTCGGCTCCATCTGCTCCGATCTCCTCTTTGGAGGGATCTCGGCGCCGAGCTTCCCTCGTCGGCTCCGAGGGGGCGAGTGGCATCAGATCCTTGTCCGACCCCGCTCTCCCTCTCGGGGCTTCGGCGCTGGTGAGTTCGGCTCCAACATCGGCTTCGGAGTCGTCTCTGTCGGTGCCGGGAGGGGTCCTTGTCTCTCCCGAGTGAGGGCCTCGGGCCTTGCCTGATAGAGATGCCTTCGAGGTCATGCGGAGCGTGCTAGAACCAGGTTCTGCCCCACAGTCGGCTCCCTCAGCTCCTCCATCTACAGTGCCTGCGGTGATTTCTACTCCCCCCCCCCTTTGTCTCAAACCGCAGAGAACCAACTCCTCAAGATTCCCCATTGGGAATTTCCTCCTCTTCCGAGGTCTCTCCTGACCCTGCAGGAGATCTCCCTAGGAAGAGGCAGTGCAAGAGGAAGCACATTGACTCCCCTGAGTCTATCACCTCTGACACTGACTTAGAGGAATCCGAAGGGTCCCCTCGTTCCCCCTCTGAGGATGTCTCCTTTGCAGACATCCTTGAAATCCTCAGAGGGGGAATTGGCCAGCCCTTAACCCTTCGGAGGATGAGTCAGTGTATCTTGAGGCGTTTGGTTCTCGCCCTTCTACCTCCTGGGTGTCCCCTCCCTTTGACCCCCTTATGGAAGTGGTGGCAAGGAAGGCTTGGACGGCTCCTGACTCAGTGGAACCCACCCCGAGGAGACCATCCAAATTTATCACTGCCCCCACAGACAGTTTTTATCCAAAGGTGTCCCTGTTGATGCCATGGTGGTGGCTGCGGCCACAAAGAAGGAATTAGCTGATCCTTCGGTTCCTGTCCATCCTCCTAATAAAGAATCTAGGACCATGGACAGGTACGGCAAGCGGATGTTCTCGTCAGCGACCTTTTCAATGCGGTCGCTGAACTACTTATGCCACTTCACCCGTCTCCAAAGAGATTTACTCAAGGATATGGGTGAACTGATGAAGGATCCTACAGCTGAGGGGTTCAGACACAATGAACTCCCAGTTGGCAACCCTAAATTCAATTGTGAACTCCTCCATGCGGCTAGTCTCGTACGCAGCAGATGGAGCGAGTAGATCTGCAGGCACAGGAGTTGCCTTACGAAGGCAAGCCTGGATGCGGCTATGCAACTTTGCGGACCCTTTCAAGGCGTCCTTCACCAATTCCCCCTTTGATGGATCATCTTTGTTTGGTCCACAGGTGAAGGATACATTGACCAGGTGCGAGGTGGAAGGCAAGACTCTCTCTGCCGTAGGAGTCCGTTTTTCCACCCCTTCTAGACCCTATCCCAAAGGTCAGAGGGGAGGAAAGATGTGGTTCCGAAAACAATCCCAGGGAGTCTCATCTGACGCACAAGGCCGATTCCCCTCTAGAGGCAGAGGGGGGGAATAATAATAGACGCCGCCCCAGAGGCAGAGGGGGTCCGCAAAACCAGGGTAGCAGAGAGGTGTTCTCTGACAAACCCTTTCAGCACCCCTGAGGGGCTGTGCCCGGCTGTCCGCCTTCGGAGGCAGTCGGGGGAAGATTATCACTGTACCCAGAAGCCTGGCTTTCCCTAACTCAAGACAAATGGGTACAGTCGATCATATCCGAGGGTTACAAAATTCCCTTTATTCATATTCCAACCCAACCAAAAAGATCCCTTCCAGACGTTCCACCCGGTCTAAGGGAAAAAGCAGCATTAGAAGTGTCAAAGCTGTCATCCAATCAGTCCCAGCAGACCAGCAAGGATCCGGAATCTACTCCAAATTCTTTTTGGTACCAAAAAAAACAGGGGACTGGAGACCCATTCTGGATCTCAACCACTTAAACAAGTTTGTCAAAAAAACAAAATTCCGGATGGTCACGCTACAGTCCATCCTACCCTTCTTGGGTCAGGACAATTGGATGTGCTCGATAGATCTTCAGGATGCGTACTATCACATCAAAATGAACCGACGCTCCAGGAGATATCTCCGCTTCAGGCTGGGAGCCAATCACTACCAATTCAGGGCCCTGCCCTTTGGTCTCACTACAGCCCCCCGGGTGTTCACCAAATGCATGGCAGTGGTCATGGCTCACTTGAGGCGCCAGGGATTCCAGGTGTTTCCATATCTGGACGATTGGCTCCTTACTGCCACCACCAGACATCAGCTTCTCCTATCCAGGGATTTCACCATTCAAACCTGTCAAGCTCTAGGCATTTCAATAAATTTCGAAAAATCTGCCTTGTCGCCTTGTCGGTCTATTACTTTCATAGGTGCCAAATTAGATACACAGACCCTTTCAGCCACACTCACAGAACAAAGGGTTTTAGACATCCGGAACCAAGTATCCCTTCTATTGCAATTGGTCAAAGTCAAAGCCAGACTGGTATTGAAGGTACTAGGACTCATGGCAGCACTCATGGCAGCAGCTATTCCCCTTCTCCCCTTAGCTCGCTTTTACATGAGGATCCTCCAATGGATGCTCTTTACCCAATGGTCCTTTCAACGACTCCCAATGTCCCACACCATACTGATAACTCAAGTATGCAAGAATCAACTGTCTTGGTGGGTCACGTCACCTCAACTTCTCCAAGGAAGACCCTTCACTCTCCCCCCTCCAGTTGCCACGTTGACAACAGATGCCTCCCTGATCGGGTGGGGGGGGGCATTATCAGGGCAGGACAGTCCAGGGCACATTGCAACCCTTCGAGTGCCACTTGCACATAAATGTCTTGGAGATGAGAGCAGTGCTTTTAGCGTTGCAAGCCTTTCACGACTCTCTTCCGAAAGGGACTATTGCAATTCAAACGGACAACATGTCCGTGGTGTGGTACAAGGCGGAACCAGATCATACCCTTTATGTCGAGAAGCACTCAGACTTTGGCAATGGGCGATCTCTTCTCAGCGTTTTCTGATAGCGACGCATATTCCCGGGAAATCCAACGTCATTGCAGACAAGTTGAGCAGAGCAATTCTCATGCCACACGAGTGGTCTCTAAAGAAATCAATTCTAGAAGAGGTATTTCTAAGATGGGGCCATCCTTGCTGCGATCTTTTTGCTACTCCCCAAAACAGCAAGTGTCAAGACTTCTTCACGCTCTTCCCGTTACCAGGCCATCCCACCAGAGACGCTCTAGTCCACGTTTGGCCCCGGGGACTTCTGTATGCCTTTCCCCTGATACCTCAACTAATTCAGAAAGCCATCGCCTTGAGAGTGACTATGATCCTCATTGCCCCTTACTGGTCTCGACAGATATGGTTCCCTATTCTTCATCGCTACCTTTTGGAGCAGCCTTGGCATCTGGACCCAGTACCAGATCTGATTACCCATCAGTCGGGTCAGCTGCACCAATCTCTGTCTTCCCTAAACCTCACAGCGTGGTTTCTCCAATTCCTACCTTAGCCAGGCTTCCCTCAATATCTCGCTCGGTCCGAGATATCTTGATAGCCTCTCATAAATCCTCTACCCGGAAGATTTATACTAGTAAATGGAAACGTTTTTCCCTTTGGGCATCATCGAAAAACATTGATCCTTTTACTGCACCTATCCAGTCTATTTTAGACTTTCTAGCAGAACTTTTTCATTTAGGATCTTCTGCATCAACCATTAGAGTTCAGTTGGCTGCCATATCAAATTTTCATGTTGGTGTCTCAGAATCCAGCATCATGGCTCACAAACTCTGTAAAGCCTCCAATCAAAGACCCTCCGCCTCAATGGGATTTAAACTTGGTTCTGGCATCTTTAATTCTTCCCCCCTTCGAACCAGCGGCTTCATGTTCTCTGAAATTGCTTTCTTGGAAGACACTTTTTCTGGTAGCTATAACTTCAGCGAAAAGAGCATCAGAACTCCATGCTCTATGCACTCGCCCTCCTTACTTAGTTTTTCACAAAGACAGGGTATCTCTCCGGACTAATCCATCCTTTTTACCAAAAATTTCTTCTCAAATTAACCTAAACCAGATTATTGATCTCCCCGTTTTTTTCCCTAACTATTCAAATAGATCAGAGCAAAAGCTGCATTTTTTGGATGTTCATCGCCAACTGAGATATTACTTAGACAGAACTAAACAACTCAGGAAATCTGATCAATTGTTTCTGTCATATGCAGAAGGAAGATTGGGCCTTCCAGTCACTAAAGTATCTCTGTCTAGATGGCTCACGTCTACAATTACTTTCATCTATGAGACCAGACCAGACATCAAAAATTACCCTCAAGACCTAGAGCTCATTCAACTAGGGCATTAGCTACATCCATAGCCTTTCAGGACAGGTTGCCAATAGACTCAATTTGTGCAGCAGCCACCTGGGCTTCTCCTCATACATTCATTTCACATTACAAATTGGACATGGTTTCCAGAAGCCGTGCCAATTTTGGTTCCACTGTTCTCAAGAGTCTGTTCCGATAGGCCACCCGGGATAAGGTGCTAGGGACGCGGTCCCATCCAGCAAGAATGAAGGCGAGATTGACAACTTAACATTAAGAAGTTATGTACCTACCATAACGTTCCATGTTAGTTGTCTTCTTCACGCCTTCTTTCTTGCGTCCCTCCCTCCTTCCCCCAAGCCTGGACAGACCGACCGGAATTCTTTTGTGTTTCTTCTTCTGAAATTTGTTACTCCATTCTTGGAGAATAGTATTGCTTGGTATAGCTACCAAACGAGAGCTGAGTAGTTACCGCCTAGCATTGTGGGATATAGGGGGGCCTCGAGCCGGTGGAATTGGCTCTCGAGCTTTTAGTATTGGCCGAGTCGGAGCCAAGGATCGGCTCCGAACCCATCCAGCAAGAAAGAAGGCGAGAAGAAGACAACTAACATGGAACGTTATGGTAGGTACATAACTTCTTATTTTATTTTATTTAACATTTGTTGACCGGGAATGTCCGACTAGGTTCCACAGAGCCTGTTTTCAGCGGAGGCCCGGGGAGAAATGCTCCAGATGCATGTCTTTGGAATGTGGGAGGAAACCGGAGTACCCGGAGGAAACCCACGCGAACACAGGGAGAACATGCAAACTCCGCACAGAAGGCACCCCAGCCGAGAATCGAACCGGAGAACCTCTTGCTGTAAGGCGACAACGTTAACCGCTGCACCACTGTGCCGCCCAAATGCAGCTTTGTTGGATGCGATGTGGATCTGAGGACCCACAGGTTGAAGACAAATGAAGTAGAACTACTCGGGCGGAACGTTAGGTGAGTGCATAACTTCCTTTTTTGGAGAAATTGACTCTGGCTCCTTTTGAGCCTGCTGCTTCAGCCTCCTTGCAACATTGCTCTTGGAAGACTGTTTTATTGGCCTTTATTTCTGCCAGATTGGTGTCTGAGGTTTAGCCCTTTATGGCCTGTCCTCCTCCTTTTTTGGTGTTTAATAAGGACAGGGTATCCTTGCGTACTAATCCTTCTTTTATGCCCAAGGTTGAGTGGGTTATCTCTTAATCAGTCTGTTCATTTGCCCACTTTTTTTCCCTTCCCCACAGTCTGCTAGTGAGAAGGTGCTGCACACATTGGATGTGCACAGACAACTCAGATTTTATTTGGATAAGACTGAGACTTTTCATAAATCTGATCAGCTGTTTACTTTCATCATAAATCCTTAGGTCGTGTGTCTAAGCAAACTAATTCTTCTTGGATATCTAAAGCCATTTCATTTTGTTACTCATTTCATGGTAAGAGCATTCCTTGTTCTGTTAAGGTTCAGTCTAGAAGAGCTGTCGCTTCTTCTGGTGCTGCCCCCCCCAGGGTTTGGGTGCTAACTCTATTCTTGAGGCAGCTACCTAGACGTCTCTGCATACATTTACCAAGGACTGCAAGTTGGATGGAATCTCCAGAGCTAGAGCTGGTTTTGCTAGAGCAGCCCTTCATGGCTTCCTAGAGGGCTCTGCTGGTTTTTCTTCTCCCCGGGTTTTGGCACTCTGTAGTGTAATGAATATTGCAACAGTGAAATAGGAGGACATGGTACACTTGTGTAAAATCTTACCATAATGGTAGATGTCCTTCTCTTCACTGTTGCAGTATTCACTCCCTCCACCCCCTGGTCCATTTCTGTTCTGGATATACTATTTACCTCTCTGTTCCTCGGACTGGCATTCCTACTGGGACTTTCACTTCTGAGGATGGTATGTCCAGGTGTTACCTTTACGCCCTGCGTTACATGGGGAACATATGTTTGATGTACAGCATACCTTAAAGCAACCTAAAGGCTTTGGTATACTGACTGGATGTCAGGGTGCCCTTGGCAGGAGATCCCTAATGTAATGAATACTGCAACAGTGAAGGAGAACATTTATTGTTATGGTAAGATTTTACATGACTGTACTTGTCATCTCCTCTCCCATCATGCCTCCCACCATTTCTTCCATTTTCCCATTTTTACATGGGGTCAGGGTGTTGTGTCCATTGTCAAGGTCTTTACATGGGGTCAGGGTGTTGTGTCCATTGTCAACGTCTTTACATGGGGTCAGGGTGTTGTGTCCATTGTCAAGGTCTTTACATGGGGTCAGAGTGTTGTGTCCATTGTCAACATCTTGTTTTCATTGCTGTTATGCTGCCTTCTTCGACAGTCATGCCTGATTCACGGGTCTTCTCTCACACAGTCTGTCCATCTTTTTCCTGGATGCACTTGTTTATTCTTGCCTTCTTGTTTGTCCCAAATAATATTTTCCAGATATCTTCTGCTTTTCTGCACCTGTGTCCACACAGTCATCATCTATTCTCTGTGACCTTCTCTGCAGTTAGAGCTACTTTGCCTTCTGCTCTGTTGTCCTCATTTATTCTTCTGCCCCACGATGTGCATCCTACCACCCATCTCAGGCACTTCATCTCCATCACCTCTAGCTTCCTCATCTACTCTGCCTTTACTACCCAGGTTTCTGTACCATACAGTAGTGCTGGTCACACCACTGTTTTGTGCACCTTACTTTTGAGCTTCTTTGGCGTTCTTCTGTCCTACACTACCCTAGACACTTTGTGCCATTTGGCTGCAGCCCCTGTGATTCTTGGTTTGACCTACTCATTTAGACTTCCCTTCTCAACCACCCCTTCCAGATACTTGAAGCTGTTAACATGCTCCCCTGTTTCCCTTTTTATCTCGGTTCTCAGCTTCTGCTGACTTCCTCAATTTTCTGCCATTGCAGCTGTCTTCTGTAGTCAGTTTCTCCCATCTGCCTTCAGTTTTGCATTCCATGTCCTGTCCTTTGCTGAAGTTCTTGTTCAGAGTCTTCTGTAATGTCAGCTCACCCATCTGCATACTGCAACTTCGTTGCTCTGTCCTTTCTGACCAGTTAGGTGAAGGACTACAGCAATGTGAACAGCAGTAAGAGCTGAACTGTGATGCACACTAACTGCCACTGGGAACCCCCTGTGTAAGACCGAACACTATATTCATACTTAAGTCATTGTGTTCTTGTACATAGCCTGCACTAATTCTATCAGTGTGTCTGGGACTTCAAGCCACCTCAAAACCATCCAAATCTGCTTTCTTGGGACCTTGTCATACGCTTTCTATGAGTCCAGGAATACCTAGTTGGTATCTTTCCTCATCTCTAGCTTCTTCTCGACTATCTGTTTCACTGCAGACATTAGGTCTGCTGTGCTGTATCATCCTCTGAATCTGAACGGTTCATCTCCCATCTTACATTGTAGTACTCTGTGTATTGATTTATGTCACCGTCACCAATGCTTTCAGTGTGACAGAAGCTTAATACTTGTGTACTGCCTACAGTTGTAAATGTTTCTTCTTGTACACTGCTACTAGGTTGGCTTATTCTCCAGTCATCTGAGAAATGCCTTCCTCCATACTGTTGTGAAAACCATCAGGAGTCTCTTCTCCCGTTTCACCCAATGCCTTGATCGTATCTGCTCTGACCCCGTCTGTTCCTGCTGTTTTCCCCATCGTTTTCCTTGGTGCTGTTCATAAAGTGGTCTCCTCATGTTTAAAGTGGTCTCCTCATGTTTAAAGTGGTCTCCTCATGTTTAAAGTGGTCTCCTCATGTTTAAAGTGGTCTCCTCATGTTTAAAGTGGTCTCCTCATGTTTAATCGTGGGCTGTGTCTGGGGCAGTACAGCTTTTGTGGGCTTTTCTTCCTTAATAAGTTGCTACAAGTACTCCTCTCATCTACCTTTGTTCCTTGGACTGGTAAACGGGTTGTTGATGGCATCCCATGTGAAGGGTGCCTTGACCTATCTCTGGCTTGCAACCTGATGGTTTCTTTGAGCCATCTGCCAAGTCACTTTGCAGGAGCTGGTAGAGTGCCTCTGATGCCTTGTTTTTATAATGAGTTGTATAGACCTTTAATAGATGCATAGTCTGAGCAAGAAGGACAAAGGACGAAGAGGTATAATTTATGCCTGGAGCAGACGTGAGCGGACAAGGTGGGAGAAACCATGAACAAGCATAGAATTCTGCTCACTGTTTAGAGAGAAGTCACTTTCCTTCAGATTTCTTGCAGCAGCCTAATGTCCCTGTTCTTGTAGTACCTCTATACCCCAACATTCTGTTGTGTCTTCATGATCCTGTTGGGATACATACCCGCAGATCCTTTTCCTGTTCTGCTGTTATCAGTCCTGTCGATCCTTCACAAGACCTGCTGCTGCTGTATGCCATATGCAGTACTCTACATTTATCTGCAGCGATCCTGCATTTCCACATTTCTACCACCGTGGTTAGTCTTTCCAAATATTGTTTTACATTCTTTCCATCTGTGTGAACCTCTTCTCCCCTGATCCTTTATGCATTAGTTGTAATGACGTACATTAGTACTGTGATGTACATAACTTGAGTGTATTTTGCAGAAGTATCAAATGCAGTAAAACCAGTAAATGATTCCTCTTTTTCATGTTAAACAGTAAATTGCAGATGTAAAAGCTGTTTGATTTTTTTTTTTTTTGTTTTGTTTCATCCACTATCAGCATGTCCTAATTCTTGTTTTGCCACTAATTGTGAATGAACTTAGTGTGCTAATTTCTTTGTGTTTTAGAATTAGGTTCTGACTTCTGAATATAGTTGCCCAAGCCCTTTCATAAAATATCTTTGCCATCATGTGCAGTTTCTTAGTCATGTCTCAACACAGGGAGACTAAATGGTTGGTGTCCTAGTGATGGAAGACCAGACAGAGGGTTTTTCTCAAGTGTGATTAACTCTTTCTTTCCAGACAGACTGAGGAAGTGAGGGGCAACAGCACTCCCCACAGTCGGTGACCAGAAGGAATACTGATGAATCTGTTTGGCTTTTGAGTGGTAGCAGATGTTCTTGAGTGTACTGTCAGCACTGTTCTGTCCAGTGCTGATGTGTGCAAAGTAAGCAACCCCCACTATGATCATTGGTAGCTAATGAGCATCTCATTTGGCAGGGATTTGTCCTGGGTGTTTCAGTAGTAATATGTGGATGAGGGGAAGTGGTAGGGTTTGTCCTGGATGTTTCAGTAGTAATATGTGGCTGAGGGGGAGTGGTAATCTGGTTAAAAGTATATATATTGTTATGCGAGAGAAGTTTTACAGCAGGTAAATGGCTGCCTGCTGGTGTAAAGCTGCAGCTTTATTTTGTAAGAAATGTTTCCGTCGTTTTGTCTGTATAGCTGTCTTCCCCATGTAAGCAAATGGTATGTGTGGGTCTGTATGTCTTTATGCACAGCTGGCTTCTCCATGTAAGCAAATACATATAGGTGTGTGTGTCCATGCATCTGTCTGTGCGTGTCTGTCTCTCTGCACAGCTGGCTTCCCCATGTAAGCAAGTGTGTGTGTGTGTGTGTGTGTGTGTGTGTGTGTGTGTGTGTGTGTGTGTGTGTGTGTGTGTGTGTGTGTGTGTGTGTGTGTGTGTGTGTCAGCAGGCACAATTGATTGACTCTACACATTACCAAAACACACACTCTTTGAAAAAGGAAGCTAAATCTTCTTTTTTTTTGTTTTTCTTTTTATGATCACTTCACCACTTGCCATATCCACTCAAGGGAACATTAACCACACCCACGCACACACAGCCATACTGTGCTTTTATATGGGTTGCATCACACTACTCTGAAATTACTGGTGTAGAATAACTTCACTCTCATTTTATTTTTATTTTTTTTATTTTATTTTATTTTACATTTGTTAACCGGGCTAGTCTAACTGGATATATTTCCATTTTCAGCAGAGGCCCGGGGAGAAAAGCTCCACATGTAGACAAGATGGATACAACATAACAAAAAATTCATAATAACAGATTAAAAAGTGGTAGGACTTTCACTCCAAGACAAGAAAGATTAATCGTAGTATAAAGGTATAAACAACATATTCAACATAAATTCATCTTTAGAACCATGTAGAGAAAGCATGAAACCAAGGAAAAGAGAGAACATTAATCGAAAGAAAGTGCAGATTTAAAGAGATATGTATTGCCAGAAAGAGAGACAATAGCCATGAGGAGGAGAAAAAACAAAGAAAATTTTAATCAGGCTTAGAGCAGGAACATGTCCAGTGGCTTTTAAGGTAGACTCTGAGTTTTTGTTTAAACAGAACAGTAGATGCAATTGAAGGAAGTTTATTCCAGTGTTTTCCAATGGCATTTGAGAAAAGGGAATCACCAGCAAGGTTATTAGATTTGGTTAAGGTAACTAGCAGTTCGCTGGAAGAGCGGAGTGAGTTCAGGTTTGAGTAGGGGCTTAAGAGGTTAGAAAGAACAGGTGTATTAAGAGGTTGGTAAAAAGCTCTTTGGACAAACATAAGTTGGGATAGAAGCAACATGTTTGTCAGTTCGAGCCAGTTAAGTTGTTGCAGATTCAGACAATGATGGGTTCTAAATTGTTTCCCAGTCACAAATCTAGCTATGTTATTGTAAGTGGTAGACAGTTTAGAGAGATTGTTTTTCTTGAGATTAGTGTAGATAGGTGAGGCATAGAGAAGTGTGGAAATAAGATGTGAGTGGGCAAGATTAACTTTTGCTGGGAAGGTTAAAGTTTTGATTCTATATAGAGAGCCAAGTTTCCTGTTTACAGATTTAATGGTATTGTTGATATGAGAGTCGAAGGAAAGATTGTTGTCAATCGTGACACCTAGTAATTTAGTAGTAGAGTCAGGTGATACAATGGTTCCATTATTCGACACGATAGTGAAGTCAAATGTAGGGGATCTGGTAGTAGGCTTAAAGAGTAGGAGTTTGGTCTTTTTTGTGTTTAGGAGTAGACAACGTTTTAGGAACCAAGTTTCGACTTTAGAAAATACTGCTTGAGTGTTAGTTTGAAGTTCGGAAATGGATTTAGCAGAGCAGATAAGTGTGGAGTCATCAGCATATTGAATGCATGTAGCCTGGGGAATGGCTAATTGTAAGTCATTTATAAAGAGGGAGAATAGAAGAGGTCCAAGAATAGAGCCTTGGGGACCCCAAGTGAAATTGGTAGAAGAGATGAGAGTTTGTTATCCCAGAGGACGGCCTGTTTCCTGTTAGTGAGATATGAACTGAACCAGTGGATAGCCTTAGGTCCTAAGGAAAGGGATTGAGAATTTTAATAGGAGAGAGTGGTTAACCATGTCGAAGGCTTTGGACAGGTCAATGAAGAGAGCCAAAGACAGGATATTATTGTTATGATTTTGTTAATAATGTCTGTAAAGGAGAGCAGAGCAGTAGTTGTGCTATGATAGGGCCTGAAGCCATGTTGACAGTTTGTCAGAATGTTATTTTGTATTAGGTGATTCATTAACTGATGGTGGACACATTTTTCCATTATTTTTGCGAGTGGGGACAATAGGGCTATGGGCCTGTAGTTGGAATGTTCAAAGGAGTTTCCTCCTTTATGTAATGGTATGATGTGAGAGATTTTCCAGATATCAGGTATGGTTTCTTCATTTATGGTCCTATTAATAAGAATAGATATGGGATAAGCGATTTCAGAGGCTGCTTTTTGAAGGAATTCAGAAGGAAGCTGGTCAGCCGAGGGGGTACATTTAAGTTTGAGAATACATCTCTGTATAAAGGTAGTGGAGATGGGTTGTAGGCTAAAGGTTGGTAGTTTGGAGGATGCATGGTCAAGGATGCTAGTATTGTCACTGGAGAGATGGGAGGCCAAGGAATTAATAGTATGAATGAAGAATGAGTTGAAAGTGTTGGCAGTATCAAGGGGAGAAATTCTATCAGACCCAGAAGGGGAGGTGGTGGTAGTCTATCCAGGGTGAAGAAGTCTGTTTAGGGTTGACCAGAGGGTTATTGTGATTCACTTGCTGAAGATTGCTATAATAGCTCCTTTTGTCAGAGAGGATTGCTTTTTTGGTACTGTTTCTCAGATGCCTGAAAGTCTGTTGGTCTATGGGAGATTTGCTAATTCGCCATTTTAACCAAGATTTTTTTCTAAGTGACATTTTTTGTCTAGTCTCTTTAGTTAGCCAGGGGGCTGGCTTAGCTTTAATTCTAATAGAACGTTTTGGTGCATGATTATCTAGAATAGTTAGGAATGTGGTGTTAAAGTCATTAACAGCTTCTTGAAGAGGAAGTGTTTTTAGTGGGTTCCAGTTACAGGCCTTTAGTTCAGTTTTAAATTGGGTTGGATTAAAGCATTTGAGGTCACGTAGGGTCCTATATAAAGGAGAGTAGTTAGAGGCATTTTTTGTCTTATAATATAGGTTAGGTTGCGGTCACTAATGTCATCAGGTAGCGTTCCAGACTGATATTTAACTAGAGGTTTGTTTACCAAAATCCAATCAAGAATACTTTCTTTGTTATTAGTTTTGTTAATCCTAGTAGTGGTATTAATTGTCTGAGTGAAGCCATGGAGATTAATATGAGATGCTGGGTTCTTAGTGGATATTGAGGACCAGTCTAGGTTGAGGTGGTCTAGTATTATGGTTTCTTGTGGGTAGGTGGATGCGGCCCAACTGAGGATATTTTCTAAGGTAGTAGAGTTGTTTCCAGGAGGTAGATATATACAGATGATATAGATAGATTTTTGGGGGTTTAGTTGCAGCTTTGAGATAAGAAGTTCAGTTTTAGTAAATCCAAGGTTCTCATAGGGTACTAATGTTAATTTTAGTTCAGTTTTGAACAGTAGTGCTACTCCTCTGCCTTTTTTTCCATTGCGGTCAAGTCTCATGATATTATAACCTGGTGGTATGATTTCAGTGTCTTTAGTAAAGGGTTTTAACCAGGTTTCAGTTAAACAAAGAATATCAAAGGAGTGGTGATCAAGAAGAGAGTGGAGTTGGGTGATTTTGTTATTGACGCTTTGGATATTAAGGTGTCCTATGAGTAGAGTATTTGTATTTGAGGTTGATAATTGAAGAGATGAGTTTAGTGAAGCAGGTGTAGCTTCAGCTGAAATATTTGATGGACCTGGGTTGGGGTGAATGTCGCCATCTACCAAGGTAAAGTGGTTATATTCCAAGTGAGATTTGTTAGGGAAGTTCAGTAAGTATTTTAGTTTCCTAATCAAGAGGTTCTGAATTTTTATGTGCGACAATCTGTGATATTTTAGCTAAGAGGTAACTAGAGGTAGATGTAATGTTTAATTGAGTAAAGTTTAGGCTTTTGTAATTTGAGGTTGTGTGTTTAGGAGAGTAGTTGAAGTTGAAATTGAGTTTAGATTCATAAGAGGTTAAGAAATAGGGCATTGTGAGAGAAAAGGAAGTGATGAGCAGGAGTATTAGTATTTTTAGAATATTGTCTTTTACAGAGATCATGGAAGTAGGATTGTGTATGTCTGTAGACATGTTGGTGTGAAAGAGGAATAGACTAAAAGACTTTGGTAAGACTGTAGTCTAAGGATGTGTAGCTAGATGGAAGAGACAAGGTAAGCATATACCTTTAAGTATAGACAGGTGATAGGAGAGGTGATTGAGGAAGGTATAGTTGAGAGGAAGTTGTAGATGAGGTATGAGCCAGTGATTGGTGAAGTAATAGAGGGGGTGTGGTGTGAGGGGTATAAAGCTAAGGACACGTGGGGTGGGTGGGATAAGGGGGTAGGGAGGGGAGCGATGGGAGTGCAAATACCACTGCAGTGTACTGGTTGTACTGTTTGACTGACTACGTGGACTACAGCACAGCTCAACAAATCTGAGCTGCTGATGAAAACACAGCAGCTACTGTCACACCTGTCTACAAAATGCAGTAGAGACTGACCAGGGGTGAATTTTTAATTACCTATCCATTGATCCAAGTTTCGCTTAAATAGGGGTAGGGAGGAGCTCTGCTTCACATGAATGGGGGAGCCTGTTCCAGAGAATGCATCTCTATCTCCTGTGTACTCTGTCACTAGTAAAATTTAATTATTTTAATCTAGTAGTTCTGATGCTGTTTGATTTCTGGATGTGTAAAAGGTTCATCAAAACAGGGTCAGGGATGCCTTGTACTAGGCAAAGATTACTTCTCAGAAGACTGCATGTATGATACTGAGCAAAGAGACAGGGCTTTGAGGTAATTTGCATAGAACAGTGCATTGAGGTAATTTGCATAGAACAGTGCATTTTACTCCCTGTATTCCTTTTTGTAAGGAAACTTTGTGAATGTTCTAGCTATTGCACATGTCTGGCCAGGTACATACCAAAGGTAACATATACTCTATGATGGGTCTGATGAGGGCTGAGTACAGTGGTACAGTGACCTGTCTTGATCTAGATGCCATGCCATTACTTGTAAGTTGAGCAGTATAGAATTTTCTTATTGCCTTGGACACATTTTACTTGAAGGCTAGGTTGCAATCTCTCTATGAATTCCCAGATCCCTGACTAGTGAATCCAACTTTTAGGTGCATTTTCTTGATGGCTTAGTTACCCAGGGTGGGCAACTTCCCAAAAGGTGGTGGTAATGCATTTCTTGGAATTCAGTTTTAAGCCATGGCTTTTGCACCAAGCGTTTCATCTGTGTTGAATCCTTTCCTGAAGGTGTTCTTATTTTGCAGGATTCTGTGACTGCTGCCAGTTTGCAATAATCTGCAAACTTGATTAGCCAGAGGCATTTGACATTGGCTTTGACATCCAAGAAGCAGATGCCAAAGAGGAGTGGACCTAGCAGTGAGCCCTAAGGGACTCCCCTCGTAACCAACATCTTTGTGGATGTGGCCTCCTCAATCCTCACCTTCTATGCGTGAGCCAGATAGCTATCTAGTGTGTTAAAAGGGTTTATGCCTAGTTCCATAATATGTCATCCATGCCAAACCAGATCTCTAAGTATGCAGTATGCATGGTTTTCCCCTCATCCATTGTCTTGGAGACCTTTTCAAAGTCGTGCACCAGGTTCAGTAAGCATGACCTTCTTTGACAAAGCCAGAGTGGGATGGATTCAGCGTCTGGAGGTCTCCTTTGTCCTTCTCGATGATTTTCCATGATTGTTTCCATAGCTTCACAAATAAATATGGTCAGACTAATGGTTCTGTGCTGAAGGTTCTTTCTTATGACCATTGCAGCCTTCCATTCTGGTGGCAGAAAGCCTGTTTTTAAGATTATAGTCAAGTCGTCACAACAGGTGGCCTAATAATTCATATTTTAGACAATTCAGGAGGCATCCTGGGTTATCGGGACCTGTTGAGGCTGTGTTCTTGACTTCAGTGAGCACAGCCAGTACATGTTCCCTGGATATAGTTGGAGGGGTTACGTTTGAGGATAATTCTTTGGGGATAGCTGGGGGTGAGAAGGGGTAACTTTTGGAACTGAATTTCTGCTAACATGTTCACTGTATTGGCATGCTCAGTGAATGTGGCACCATTAAAGGACCACTACGGGAAAATAATTAAAACAAATATATTTTTTAACTTTTCCTTAAGTTTAGCTCATTGCAAACCTGCATGTACCAGACAGAAGTAGTCACTATTAATCTTATTCTGTTTGTACCCCTGACTGCCCTCCTGGGGGCAGACATCCTGATGAGAATTAGTTTGTTCTATAGAAAAATCTAGCCCATAATACACTGCAAGTCCACTGTATTTGAGATTTTAGTGCCCATAGCTGTACTGTCACGTTACTGTTCCATTCACTTAGAATGGAAGAACTGAGATGAGAAGCTATTTTTCAGAGGCCTTAGTAAAAGTATAATTCACGGTCATGCAGTGCCTCTTACAAATGTGTTTGCTGCTGATATGTTGCACATTCTGTGAAAAAAGCTTCCAGAAGTAGCAGCTCTTTGCTGAGATCAGTCTTTATTTAGGCATTTAACTTTGATATGCCTGTTTCTTCTTCAGTTACTCCTCCCATATTCCAACCCCCTGCTTGCAAGAGTATCAGATTTCCCGCCCTGCAAGGTTCAGCTATTCAGTCAGCTTTGCATTACAATACACATCAAACAGATTTGTTGCAGTCTGCCAGGTGTATCATTAAAAGTGTTCCCTCATCCCTCTCTTTACTCCTATCATCTGAATAGCACTTTTACAGTCATTCAGGTTCCAGAAATGCTTTTAGCAATCCTGCATATAAAGGTGTTTAAGTATTCCTCTAAATGAGCCTGTAACATACACAGATTCATCTCAGCCACACACAGATTGGGGTCTCTCTGCAAATACTCTACTCAAAGAATATTCATATTTGCCTTGCATAGAATTTCAGTCTTCTGCCTTATTATCCTTTATGCATACTACTGATGTCTCCTTATATTTGTGGGTACTACTATCTGCACATATTTATTGGTGTTATTTTTTTTGGTCCACTTTGTAGTTAACTTAAAATATTTTCTTCATGTTATGCAGTGCCTCAGTATTGTCCATTGCAAGCTTGCAGTACAAGTTTCAATATTCATTGACATCCAGAATTTCATAGGTAGGTACTAGGCTATCGGCCCTGGGGCCTATACAAGCCCAGCAAAAATGGTACCCTGGCTTTTGCCACCCAAGAAAATTATTTTCCTGTGCCCCTGTCGAGCAGAGCCACTGAGGTGATTCCCTGGGGTAAATTTCCTATTTCCCATCCAATCATCAAGATTTTTCTTGAAGAGTGCTAATGAGGGGCTTTGTTTGATATAGATAGGTAGTTTATTCCAGAGTATGGGAAGTCTCTGGGACAGTAATCTATCCCTCCGGCATGTTCTGTTTATTGTGTTGACATGGTTTAGGTCCCTAGAGCGTGTAGCTCGGAGGGATTGGGATTTGAAGCAGTTTTTAAACTGAAGATGCTCAATATTCGCATGGTACTTGTGTCACAAAACTGTTAGCCTAGTACCTACCTATGAACCTATGTATCTGCCCAAGGGCATTTCTAAGCCTAGCCAGAGTGCGTCTGCTTACACCGCCCCATTGATTAATTAACTGATCCTCTGTTAAGCACAGCCAATGAAGTGATCCCAGGGGTGTATTTTCTGTTACCCATCCACTCGTCAAGGTTTCTTTTGAAGAGTGTAGGGGCTCTGCCTGATGTAATTTGGAATTTTGTTCCAAAGCATGGGGAGTCTCTGTAACAGGAATCTATCCCTCCAGCATGTTCTATTTATTGTTGTGGTGAGGTTTAGTTCACTAGAGCGCATGGCTCGCAGTGACTTGGATTTCTTTAGGTGGAGCATGTCCATCAATTCTGAGTTGGACATGGCTTTGTAAGTCAGGCAGAGATCACCTCTGAGTAAGTGATATGCCACTGAGTACAGCCGGAGATTTTTCAGTCGGGCTGCATAGAACATATGTTTGAGGCCAGTAATCCTCTTGGTGAGATACCTTTGTGGTCTTTCCAGCTGTTGGAAGTGTCTTGTGAGGTATATCCCAAATGGGGCATTGTACTCTATGATGGGTCTAATGAGTGATGAGTAGACGGGCACTATAACCTCTTTATTTCTAGATGCGAACCCTTTAGTAATTAGATGGGCCACACAGAAGGATTTCCCAATTACTTTGGCAATATGATTGTCAAAGGAGAGATTACTATCTACCTGGGTCCCCAGATCTCTTATTACCTCTTCTGTATTAAGGGGACTGCCATCTATGTGGTAATTCGTGGGTGTTTTGTTTTTCCCAAATGGGATAACTATGCATTTTTTGGCATTTAGCTTGAGGCCATGACTTTGACACCGGGTGTCTGTCTCAGTAAGGCCCTTTTGGAGGATATCCGTGTCAGCCGGAGAGTCAATTATGGCTCCCAGTTTGCAGTCATCGGCGAACTTGGTTAGCCATAGTCCTCCTGTGTTTGTCTGTACTTTTGAGAAGTACATGCTGAACAGTAGGGGTCCCAGGACCGAGCCTTGCGGGACACCACTTGTGACTTGTTTAGAGTCGGACCTGGAGCCTGCTATTCTTACCATACGAGTTCTGTCTGTAAGCCAGTTGGCAACCCATCTCGTGACATAGGGGTTTATGTTCAGGCTGGTGAGGTTTTTCTGTAATACCCAAGTGGGGAATGGTGTCAAAAGCCTTGGCGAGGTCAAGGTAGGCTGTGTAAAACCACCTTTCCCTCACCAATGGTCTTGGTGACTGTCTCGAAGAAGTCATCCAGGTTTAGTAGGCATTATCTGCCCTTAAAGCCGAAATGGGTCAGGTCAAGTGTTTGGAGGTTCCCAATGTCTTTGTTAATGAGTTCCATGATGATGCGCTCCATAGCCTTGCAGACTAGGCTAGTCAGGCTTATGGGGCGATAGTTACCAGGGTCAGTTGTGGCCCCTCCTTTGTGGAGAGGAATAACCGTTGTTGTGTGCCATTCTATGGGCATGTAGCCTGTGGAGAGGCTGAGGTTGAACAGCGTGTTTAGGTGGGGGGTTAGTTCGTTCTGTAGTTCGTGCAAGACACAGCCTGGGACACCATCTGGTCCCAGTGACGCTGTGTTTTTGTCTTTTGAAATGGCTGTTTTCACCTGTGCGTGTCTGATTTTTGGGACACTACACTTTTCCAGTATTGTTGTGGGCCCTTTTGGAGGTGAGAGGGGGTGAAGTTTGCACTGAATCTGCCAGGATGTTGGTAATATCAGTAGGTTCAGTAAATTTTGTGCTATTTTGCACTAGTTCAGTGCATATCTGTGAGTTGCCAGTTAGATTCTTAACAAAGCTAAAGAAGGCTTTGTAGTTATCTTTTGAATACTTGGCTATTTTTCTTTCGAAGTTAGCCTTGGATGATTTCATGAGGGACCTTAGTTTCTTACTAATACTGATCAGGGATGTCTTTCCTTCTTGGGATTTGCTTTTTTTCTGAACTAGTTTCCTCCTTCTATTGTATAGCCTGTTTATGGCACGGGACCACCAAACTGGTTTCCTTCTCTTAGAGGAGTGAGTCTTGGTTTTGCTAGGGATGGCATGATCCATGCATCCTTGTAGGTGCTCAGAGTGCATTTGTAAAGGATGTCCTTCATGGATGCATCTGCAGTCATAACAAGTGGGTTGTCCTGTCGTCAGGCAGCCCTGCAGTCGGCCGGATTCCAAAGTCCGGGTCCGGCTTCGGCTGATGTCGCACTCCACCCAACGTCATCTCTGTTGGTCTTCGGGTATAAAAGCATCAGCCGACGCCATTTTCCTCAGTCTTTCTTGCCGCGTGGAGCCCGAAGCAGAAGCTGTTCGCAAGTGCCGGTCGGTCGGATCCAGAGATTACTTCTACCGAATACTACTTCGAAGACTTCTAAAGCTAAGTACCCGTTGGGGACTCTTTCTTGCCTCAGCCGATGTCAGAAAAAAGTTAACAATTGTTTAACCTGTGGAAACAAATACCTCATAAAGATTTCCACTCTTACTGTCTGCCTTGTTTAGGCCCAGCCCACTTACGTAGCAGCCTGTTCGGCCTGTGCCTCCTTCAACCGGCCAACCAGGCGGGTCGGAGTTTGAACAGTTTTTCGGTGCTGATTTTGCGTACATTATGCCGTCGGATCCTCCGACTATCCAATCTTCAAAAACGAAAGATAAAGACCGACACTCGCGGTCCGCGGTTTCGGCGAAACCACGGTAAAGCAAATCGAGTGTCTCGGTTTCGGCGAAACCGAAAACTGATCAAAAGTACAGCTGAACCTATTCTTACAACTGAGGCCCTGCTACAACTCTTGAATCGACCTCAGAAATTTTACCCACTACGGTGGTTGACTTATCAGACACCATCCCCTTGGATGTCTCTACCCCAGCACGTGGTGCTGCTAGGCCTCCAGCAGCCATGTCCATTAAGGCCTTCGCCAGGGCTAAAGCAGCCAAGACTACTAAATCAGTGCCTGTTAAACCCCCCACATCCAGGCCCTCTTCTAGTTCTCAAATGCTTTCTTTGGCAGAAGATTTAATTTCTTTAATTAGAGGATCTCAATCTCACCCAGACAGGGCCTCTCAGCCCCCAGAGAAGAGACCTAGGGCAGAGCCCCCTGAGCCAGTGTCTACTGATGAATCAGACATTACTGACCAGCCAGAGGCTCCCTTCTCCAATTTTGAAGATTCTGATGCTGAAGAATCCATTCCAGCTGCTTCCCCACCAGAAGAATTCTCCTTTGGGGAAACCTTGCATGCCATGCGAGAACAGTTCCAATGGCAGCAACAGGATTTTTCAGACTCCAGAAAAAGACTTAGGACCTTTCTGCACCTCCCACAGCACAGGCCCTTAGCTATACCTCCTGTTCTCTGTGGTGGATGATGCTTTCAATGATGTTTGCTCCGCTCCAGATTCTTTACCCCAGCCCCTGCCAAACCAGACAGATTTTACAGGGTGCCAGATACTCATCACCACCTTTACAAGGCCCCCCTTGCAGACCCAGAAACTATATCCCAGGGTCCCAAGGCAGTAGCGACCACAGCTAAAACCCTATTCCTTCTGAAAGGGAAGCAAGGCCATTAGACAGATGGGGTAAAGGTCTACACTTCAGCTACTCTCTCAGCTAGAGCTTTAAACTGTCAAGTTTCACATGATACAATACCAAGAGTTTATGCTTGATCAATTAACTAAAAACTAACCACTGATGAATCTCTTGATAAGAAATATGTATTAGAGATGGTAAATAACATACAACAGGTTAGCAACCATTCCTTAAAATGTGGCTATGATGCACTGGAGGCTTCATTTAGATCAGCCATGACAGGCACAGTGATAAGAAGGCATGCATGGCTAAAGGAACAAGCTTTACCGGATCATGTTAAAGCTAAGTTGCTAGATGCTCCTATGGACAAGACAAGTTTGTTTGGTACACCTGCCCAGCAGGTTATGAAGAAAATGGAAGAAAAGGCAAAATCTGTTCAAACTGTTAAAGATTTCTTGCAGGTTCAACCCCAAGGTTTAGCAGGAACTGGCCTGCCAAAATTGGTCCTTTCCTGACTCACAAAATTTCAAAGGGGCAGGAATAGACGTTCCAGAGGCAGAAACCAATCCAGAGGAGGTGCCTACAGAGGACGACAGTGGCAAGGTAACAGAGGCACAGACGCAGCCACTGCCACTACATCAGCACAACCACAGTGACTTAATCCTAACTCCGCCTACCAGGGAACAAATAGCAGCTCCTCTAGGCGGAAAGTTAACCTTATTTTCAAAGAACTGGCACTACATAACAAAGACAAGTGGATTTTACAAACCATAGATCAAGGTTACGGTTTCACTTCCACACTTTACCAGTCAAAGAGGAATGCCAAATCTACCTCCAAATCAAAAACAGAGGCTCTACGCCAGATAATGGAGTTAGCAAACATGAGAGCTGTGGAAAGAGTGCCAACAACAGACCAAGGAAAGGGGTCCTATTCAGACTATTCCTAGTTCCAAGAAAGGAAAAAGTTGGAGACCAATTCTCGACCTGTCCACCTTAAATACATACATCATTGTCCCAAAATTCAAAATGCTGACCCTACAGCAACTTCTTCCCATGCTGGGCAAGGGGTCTTGGCTGGTAACTCTAGATCTCAAGGAGGCATACCTGCACGTCCCCATTCGACCAATCTGCAGAAGATACCTCAGATTTCTTGCAGGATCAGAGCACTATCAATTCTCAGCATTGCCCTTTGGCTTATCTACTGCGCCCAGAGTATTCACAAAATGCCTGGCATCAGTAATCGCCCATTGCAGACTACAGGAATTCAGATTTACCCATACCTGGGCGACTGCCTACTACAAGGCACAACAAAAGCAAGCTGACAACAGATTTACAAAGGGACATTTACTTGCTACAAGGACAGGGATACACAGTCAATTTACAAAGTCAAGGCTGATACCATCCCAAACAAGGACATTCTTGGGCGCGGAATTGGACACAGTACAACAAATGGCATTCCTGACTACAGAAAACAAAAAGAACTTCCTCTTTACTTCTTGGCACTAACAAAACTGAACGAGTTAACAGCAAGAAAATTTCTGCAGGCCTTGGGCTTCATGGCATCATGCATAATCTTGGTCCCATTTGCCAGACTACATATGAGGAAACTACAGTGGTACCTAAAGAATTTATGGTCCCAACACAGACACAGTCTAGAAACAGAAATCCCACTAATTCCATGCTTAAATCAGGAGTTCCTATGGTGGGCTCAGGCATGCCAGTCAAACCCGGTATTCCGAGTCAGCCAGATCAACGGGCCTTCCCCCCGGGCAAAAGCCCCCCCCCCCCCCAAAAATTTAAACCCCAGGGGCCTTTTAAAAAAAACCCTTTTCCCAAGGAAAAAAGGTCCAAGGCCCAGAAAAACCCTTCACAAAACCAAAAAAAATTGCTTTTTCCCAAAAGGGGGCCTTAAAAAAAGGAAAAGGGGGGGCCCCCCCCCAAAAAGCCCCCCGGGGCAAATGCGGGGTTTTTGGGGGAAAGGATATTCTATTGCCTTGCATAGAATTTCAGTCTTCTGCCTTATTATCCTTTATGCATACTACTGATGTCTCCTTATATTTGTGGGTACTACTATCTGCACATATTTATTGGTGTTATTTTTTTTGGTCCACTTTGTAGTTAACTTAAAATATTTTCTTCATGTTATGCAGTGCCTCAGTATTGTCCATTGCAAGCTTGCAGTACAAGTTTCAATATTCATTGACATCCAGAATTTCATAGGTAGGTACTAGGCTATCGGCCCTGGGGCCTATACAAGCCCAGCAAAAATGGTACCCTGGCTTTTGCCACCCAAGAAAATTATTTTCCTGTGCCCTGTCACGAGCCACTGAGGTGATTCCCTGGGGTAAATTTCCTATTTCCCATCCAATCATCAAGATTTTTCTTGAAGAGTGCTAATGAGGGGCTTTGTTTGATATAGATAGGTAGTTTATTCCAGAGTATGGAAGTCTCTGGGACAGTGATCTATCCTCCGCATGTTCTGTTTATTGTGTTGACATGGTTTAGGTCCCTTACTGTGGAGATATTGAACATTTTAAACTGAAGATGCTCAATATTGGCATGGTACTTGTGCAAAACTGTTAGCCTAGTACCTACCTATGAACCTATGTATCTGCCCAAGGGCATTTATAGCCTAGCCAGAGTGTGCTTACAAACCCCATTGATTAATTAACTGATCTTGTTAAGCAAGCCAATGAAGTGATCCCAGGGTGTATTTTCGTTACCCATCCACCTCAAGTTTCATCTTGAAGAGTGTAGGGGCTCTGCCTGATGTAATTTGGAATTTTGTTCCAAAGCATGGGGAGTCTCTGTACAGGAATCTATCCCTCCAGCATGTTCTATTTATTGTTGTGGTGAGGTTTAGTCACTAGGCATGGCAAAAGTTGACTTGGATTTCTTTAGGTGGAGCATGTCCATCAATTCTGAGTTGGACATGGCTTTGTAAGTCAGGCAGAGATCACCTCTGAGTAAGTGATATGCCACTGAGTACAGCCGGAGCTTTACCGGGCTGCATAGAACATATGTTTGAGGCCAGTAATCCTCTTGGTGAGATACCTTTGTGGTCTTTCCAGCTGTTGGAAGTGTCTTGTGAGGTAATCCCAAATGGGGCATTGTACTCTATGATGGGTCTAATGAGTGATGAGAGGGCACTATAACCTCTTTATTTCTAGATGAACCCTTTAGTAATTAGATGGGCACACAGAAGTTTCCTAACTACTTTGAAAATATGATTGTCAAAGGAGACATTACTATCTACCTGGGTCCCCAGATCTCTTATTACCTCTTCTGTATTAAGGGGCTGTCACCTATGTGGTAATACATGCGTGTTTTGTTTTTCCAGACGGGATGACTTTGCATTTTTTGGCATTTAGCTTGAGACCATGACTTTCACACCAGTCCGTCTCAGTAAGGCCCTTTTGGAGAATGTCTGTGTCAGCCGGAGTGTCACTTTTAGCTCCCAGTTTGCAGTCATCGAACTTGAGCCATAGTCCTCCTGTGTTTGCCTGTACTTTGAGAAGTATATCGAACAAGTAGGGGTCCCAGGACCGAGCCTTTGTGACCACTTGTGAACTGGTTAGAGTCGGACCTGG
This sequence comes from Protopterus annectens, assembly GCF_019279795.1. Classification (NCBI taxonomy): domain Eukaryota; kingdom Metazoa; phylum Chordata; order Ceratodontiformes; family Protopteridae; genus Protopterus; species Protopterus annectens. The sequence goes on from NC_056739.1 coordinate 115,413,266, forward strand.
AGCCTGCTATTCTTACCATGAGTTCTGTCTGTAAGCCAGTTGGCAACCCATCTCGTGACATAGGGGTTTATGTTCAGGCTGGTGAGTTTCTGTAATACCCAAGTGGGGAATGGTGTCAAAAGCCTTGGGAGGTCAAGGTAGGCTGTGTAAAAACCTCCAATGACTGGCATGGTCACAAGAGCAGTAATCCAGACTTTAAAATTAAAAACATTATTTTTGCCCTTAACAAAAGCCGAAAATGGGGGTCAGGGTCAAAAAAAATGTTTGGAAAGGGTTCCCAATTCTTTGTTACCTGACTTCCATGATACATGCCGCTTTTCCAAAAAAGCCTTTTTCCCCCGTCCAGCCTTTTTTCAGGCTTCCTGGGGATGAAATAGTTACCAGGGTCTTTGTTGGTGACCCCCCTTTGCAGGAAAAGGAACAACCCTGTCTGGTGCCCTTTCCCATGGGGAAATTTCCCTTCAGAAAGGGTGGGTTTGAACACGGCCTTAGGTGGCGTGAACCTTCCTTCTTACCAAGATAGAGGCCTGGGACAACCCATCTTTTGCCCAAGTGGATGAGTGTTTTGGCATCCTACTACCTTTTTCCCCCCCAGTGGGAAGATCTGATTTCCTTGGGACATAAAACTTCTCCTGGATTGTAGCAGGGCCCTTTTGGAGTATGAAAAAAGGGGGAAAAAATTTTTCAAAAAGACAATCTCCAAAAGGGTGGTTGGGAATATCAGTACCTTCCCGGAAACAATTTTCCCGTGCCCCATTTTGCACTAAAATTTTTAGTGGCCCCAAAAACTTTTTGAGGCCACTTAGGATACTTTAACAAAAAGCCCTTTTTAAAGAAGGCTTTGTGGTTAAAACCCTTTTAATTTTCCTTTTGGGTATTTTTCTTTTTTGAAGTGCAGCCTAAGGAAAAGAATTTTTCCAAAAGAGGGAACCCTTTGTTTCTTACTCATACTTGATCAGGGTGTTTCCCCCCTTTCCTTTTCTTGGGATTTGTTTTTTATGAACTTTTTTGTTTCCTCCATTTTATTTGGAAAATTTGGGCCCATTTTTATGCAAAGGGTACCACCAAAAAATGGGTCGTCCTTCTCTTAGAAAAAGAGTGAGTCTTGGTTTGCTAGGGATTTTTGGCCATGATCCAGGCAAACCCTTGTAGGTGCTCAGAGTGCATTTGTAAAGGTTTCTGCATCTTGGGCAGCATTATCCTTTAGCGTGGGGGCTGTGAAACTTACCACCTCTGTCTAAGTTTGCTTTAGAAAAGTTTTTTACTGTGGTTTCCTTAGTTGATGTGTAAAGTTCCTTAGTTAATGTGTAAGTTCCTTAGTTCCATGTGTAAAAAATCTGTTAACCAGCTTACTGTGTAATTTAATTTAATCCTGACTTATGCTCAGGATTAACTCTAACCTGTGGAACTTGTTTAACTTGCTTACTTATGTAATGCTGTATCTACTTATCCTTGGAGCTTTTCTCCCCCGGCCTCCACTGAAAATGGACATGCATCCAGTCGGACTATCCTAGTCAACAAATGTAAAATAAAAAATAAATAAAATAGCTGGGGGTGGTGGTGGGGTGTGGACATCCAGAGTGATTAATTTATGGTTTGATCTAACCAGTGACGGGTTGACCTCCGGTGTGGAACACCTGTCGCCCATGTTGGTGATGACCAGGTCCAGTATGTTTTC